>NC_056732.1:209468316-209565816 GCF_019279795.1 Protopterus annectens | reverse complement strand
TATATATATATATATATATATATATATATATATATATATATACATAAACAGGAAACAGAGTCGAAAGCCGGTAAAAAAGCTTTAATAACCACAAACAGCAGCTACAGTATAAAACAACACACTAAAAGAGTTTAGCGCTTTCATCCATCAGGACATCATCAGAACTATGCAAGTGCCCAACCAGAACAGTTAAATATCAATTACATTTCAATTAAAAAGTCACATGACAATTATAAAATTGATTTAATACTAACAAATATTAACTTAAAACTTAAAATTTTCCTTTTGTTGCAAGACACATTAACATTCTAAATTCTTTAAAAATAGAATAGATGAAATAGAACACATACCATTTAGCCCAGGTTCATTTAAAGTATTGTGCCTGAGCTGCCATTTCAATTCTCTAACTAGTACATTTTCCTCAGTGATTAGACCCCTGTCATCCTTTTAAAGTTGGTCAATCACAAAAAATCCAAATCTATGTCCAGGATTATTTTCACATGTCTATAAAGTGCATTAGTATCTTTTCTATTTTTAATGTCCCTCTCATGTTCGCACACCCTTTCTTTTACCCTTCTAATGGTTTTACTAATATCATATGCTGAACAGTCAAGGTAGCTGACGGCATATATGGCCCACTTAGTATTACAGTTATATTTTCATTTTATAATAACCTTATAACCATTAAGAGTGAAGTGGTCCCCCACTAAAATACAGGAACACATTTTACAACAGCCATACTTATGCATTCCATCCAAGCCCCCCCCCCCACTCCTATTTTCCTCTTTATTCTCCAACAGTTGTTTGAAACAAAGAAATTTCCTATAAATCACTGTTGGCTTGTCCCCCAATATTTTACTCAAATGGGGGTTGGTGGATATCAACAACCAATTGTATCTCAGAATGGAAGCCAACACATGGCTGTCTAAAGAAAAGGTACTTATAAAAGCCCTATTAAAACTGGTACTTTTGTGCCTGTGTATTTCACCAAAATTACCCCCAGGAACACAACTACTGCTCCTAGTATCACTGTTCAGTACAACCCCATTGTTTTAACATAACAGAGGTAAATATAATCTACTTCTCCTCTTGTGGGTTACCTCATCAAAAATAGGTTTTAAGAATTATTTGGGGTACCCCCGCTTCGTGAACATGTTCAATAATATTTGACATTCATCAATGAAAGTCACCTCATCAGAAATCATTCTTGCCAGTCTGACCAATTGGCCTTTCACCATAGATTTCTTCTGACAATAGGGTTTGTGGCTATCAAAATGTAAGCAACTATTAGAAAAGGTGCTTTTCTGAAAGATATTAGATACAAAACAGTTCTTGTTAAAATCCTTGATAATCCTAACATCCAAATAGGAAATGCTTAACTTACTATAGTCATGTACAAACTTTAGAAATGGTGTGGTAGAATTAATATACTGAAAAAAAAACTGTCAAGTTTTACCCTGCTTTCCTTCCAGACAATAAATATATCATCCAAAAAATGGGTGTAGAATGCAAATCCTGGTTTAAAGGGAGAATTAAATACAAATTGATTTTCCCAAAAGCTCATAACAAGATTTGCGAAACTGGGGGCACATGCTGCCCCCATAGCTACACCCTTCATTTGTCTGAAAAGCTGTCCCTCAAAATACAAGAAATTATTCAACAACACCATTTCCATTAAAGCACTGATGGTATTTATGCGATCCTGGGACAAAGCACCAATATCAACCAAGGCATTCTCATACCATCTAAGGCCAGTCTCATGTGGGATGACTGAATACATATATATATATGTATAAACACACACACACACACACACACACACACACACACACACACACACACACACATATATATATATATATGTATAAACACACACAAACACACACACACACACACACACACACACACACACACACACACACACACACATATATATATGTATAAACACACACAAACACACACACACACACACACACACACACACACACACACACACACACACACACACACACACACACACACACACATTAATCAACATTCATTTACAGCAGTTAATATTTCTAAATTAATGAAAATTAGTCTGTCTCATTGAAAGCCACAGTGTTTAAAGAGAAGGCCTCAATGACAATCTTAACTACATACCAAAGCTCTCTATTGAAATGTTGGCATTTGAAATGCTGAATGCTGAAAAGCCAAAAAAAGATTAAAAACATAGAAGAAGAGGAATTTCAGACATTACTGTTCTCATTTAATCTTCTCTTTGCAAGCACCCTGCACCCCTGATGTGGGGGTCTGTGTGGGGGAGCAAACCCCCCCCAATTTATATATACCAACTGCGAGGTCACCATACCTCAGAGAAAGGAATATTCCAGAAATTGCAGTCTTGGATTTAATATATTTTAAGTCCTTTTTTTCAGCCATTAAATCTCCATGTTTTGAGACTCACCATGGTTACTTTTTTTAAACTATCATTTCATAACGTTCTTTCAGCTAATCAGGGTTTGACCTTAGGAAGAGAGGAAGGAGAGAGATAGTATCTCGATTCATAACAGTATATCATCTCAAAGTAATCAAAAGGTAAAACAACGAGATGGAAAATACATTTAGAAAGATGAAACAAAGATCATAACTTTCCCTTACAAAATACACAACGCACTCTCTCTCTCTCTCTCTCACACACACACACACACACACACACACACACACACACACACACAGAATAAGGACTGCAGCCTTATTCCCATTGTTAATGTCATTAAACTGCAGTAAATCATTCCCTGGGATTCAGAAGAATGTTTTCTGTGATTGCACAAAGGCTACAGATAAGGTGCCAAGGTGTGAAGTGCATCAAAAAGGTAACAATCAATTAACTAGCAGTAATCTTGGGGCCCAAGCTGCAACTACAAAATAACCTGACTTCTATAATTGCCGAGAATGTTACAAGGACAAGTATCGAGTAAGTAGCATGCATGTGCCTAAGTGCATGCACACGCACTATAGCTGGAATCCACAAAAAATGGATAACGACTATGAATATATACACTTTTGTTGTTTAACTGAGGAGGAAATAGGTGCACAGGAAAGTAGAAAAGCAAGTAGAGGAACATATGCAAGAACATAGAGAAGCTAAGAGTAAGAGTGGTGAGCGTGAGAAAAGATATACCTTTTTAAGGGACACATTCTTATTTTCTTTCTTTTAAGAAAGTTGTATGAAGAGTAGATATAGAGGAAGGCAGGGGATGAAAACAGAGTAGTGGTATGGAAGCTAGGGTACACAAACAAACATAAATCTAGACTTAGGTCAACGGAGGAGGTGCTGACATAAAGGAGCAGACATGACAATGGAATTATTGGCATACAGACAAATGACAGACAAGTAGAGCTGAGAAGGACTGGAGACCAAAGAGGGGAGGATGGTGTCATACATGAAAGTGAAACATTATGATAGGGTGAGTATCCAGCTCCCTGTTACCACGTGCAATGGATAGACACAGAGAGAGGTCAGTCACCACGGTTGCTGCCTTCCTCACAAGGCCATGCTCGAGGTGATGGTAATAGTAATGCCAGACAATGATGCAACTCTTGAAGCTCTTTGAGATTCCTTTCTAGGTGGGCAATGTGGGCATCAAGCTGTCAGCCCACCAACTCCCTCACTACCTCCACCAACTCCCACTGGTTGAGGAACTGTGACCTCTTGGATGTAACAATAGCATTCCCCTCCAGTGAGTGACCAACAACCACTATGGACCAGTGATGATCCCTACAGGTCATCCCTAACACATCCAGTAGGAAGGCAGGCCTGGATACAGCTGGAGTGCTGGCAAGAGAAAGTAGGGTCTAATGGTGGGGATGGGGACCTGTACCACATCTGACTCCAAAAGACTTGCTCTCATTGTATGTGACTTACTGCAATGTA
This sequence comes from Protopterus annectens, assembly GCF_019279795.1. Taxonomy (NCBI): domain Eukaryota; kingdom Metazoa; phylum Chordata; order Ceratodontiformes; family Protopteridae; genus Protopterus; species Protopterus annectens. Next base: position 209,561,900 of record NC_056732.1, on the reverse strand, counting down.
AGACCTATCTATAAAGCAGAAATACATAGAATCATTCACTTACACAGAAAGCTTGTCTTTTGGAATCGGGCCCATAATAGGGGTTATGATTGCTGAGATCTATTGAAATTATTTTTAGTTCATGATGCATTCACCAATTACAGAAGAATAATAAAAAAAAAGAAATGTAAAGTGGTTTACCCGCAATAAAAAACATTGAAACTTAGCACAGCCATGCATACTGCTGGTCAAAGTAGACTGCCTCTTTAATCAATGAATGTCTTTAAAAGGTGGAAGCACTTCATTCTACCTCACTTTTGTTTAAAAGTGTAGTAGGACAAAGTATATAACAGATTGCAATGCTGCTTTCCCTTCTGCTACTGCTTTTTCTGGGTGGCACTGTCCACTGTTAATCCCTAGCCCAAGTTCCAATGTTAACAGTGTTTGTGGGTGCTTAACAAAGTCTCATTAAGCACCTTTTTGACATTAGAAAAAAGCTTAACGAGCGTGTCTTTTTACTATTTTTGGAGTGCAGTTACAGTGTTCCATGCACTGCAATGTATTTATGGCTTAATGTTCTTAGCATTCTTCTCTTGTCTTTACACACTTCCTATAGCATCTTGACTTTAAGATTAAGCCTAAGTGGATTTCATTGTTTTTCTGTATACCAGCAGAGAAAAAAAGAATGCAGGAACTGCATTATATTTAATTTTTGTTAGTCGAATGATCACAGTAAGACTTATTTGCATATTATGTAATCCTAATTTTCACTTGGTTTAATTAAGTTTCTGTGATTAGCTCTGGTGTCCTCCCAAGATAAAAAAAAGCCGAAAACAGTTTGTCTGCCCTCAGTGGGACTTGGCTTTATCGGTCTGAATGCACCCATAAAGATTTAAATAAAAAGTTAAAACAGATGGGCATTCAAGAAGCCATGTAACTGAAATACTGATTATGTCCTTAAGTGGTCGTTTGCATTTATCCCATGGTCCTCCACTACCGGAAGGTTTAGGCATACACAGTGAAAATTCTTGCTTAGATGGGTCTTTCTTCCAGTTTCTACAGAATGATTAGTACCCTTAGGCTTGGATCATCCAGGAATCAGAAATCTTAGTCTTGGTTGCAGAAGCAAATACTCCAGGGATAGTAAGTCCCACAGTTTCATGATCTTTGCTATTCAGTCCCCCACGCCCCATCTCTCTGTCTCTCTGTCTCTCTCTCTGTCTCTCTCTCTCATTTTAGTGAATCTTTCCTCCTTGGCATTAGTAAGATGAGTGAGTCACAGCCTGCTTTCTGACTGTGTCACATGACTGTGGTACATGCTATGTGTTTGAGACCAGGTTGTAACAAAACCTTTCTACCATAATTGTTTACATTCCAACCTTAGATATGGAGTTTCCAAGTTCATTGCTGGAAGCCAAGGGCCCTCTTTGAATGGTTCCTATTCTTTTAACTATATTATTGGCTATGCTACCACTATTTTTTTTATTGATTACATTTCTGTCAAATCACAAAGTGTGTCTAAAGTATCAAACAGAGCTGACTTTGAATAAGGAGATTTTGGTTATCTGTTCTGCCAGTGGCATCAGAAAAGACTGAAAAGAATACTGTGGCATTTTGTAGCTACAGCAGCTATGAAGATGTACATTATCACGGAGTCATGAATTTCAGTAGTTCTTCGTGTATTTATTAGCATGGGCACGTGCAGGACTGGACTTAGATGACTTAACATTTTATATTTATAGTTTTGCATGTGAATCTGAGCTGATATGTGAGTTTGCCAAGATGTTGTGCTACATTAAATCCACAAATGCTGTATTTTATATATCATGTTTCCTGTTTATGACAAATGTGCTGCCTTTCTCCACTCGACAGTAGCTAGTATACCATGTTACTCTCTTAAAGCACTACATTTTTAGAGCTATTAACTTCTAACTGCTGACCATTCTCTGTATTAATGAATACATTTTAAAAGATGTCCATAAGCCACAACAGTTTAGAAATTAAAATAGTTCATGAGGTATTATATTTCTCATTATCCATTGTTTATGTGGGACACAGTAAACAAATATATTCCACCATAATTGAAGATACTTAGTGATAAAAAGAAATATGACTTTTATTAAAGAACGTATGCAGTTTAGATTTCTATACATGTTCTATTTTTTCATATATATAAATACAGTTACATTTACCTGCGGATTGCCCATTGCCAAATACAAAGCACAGCACTAAAACTTTGATAGTAAATAACAAAAAAGTGGGATTATAAAATATAGGAAACTCCAACAAGTTGTGAAGTATTAGAGTACAAATTCCCTGTAATGATGATAAAGCAGTTAAGGGACAATTGTAGCCCATGGACACAGCTACCAAAACAGCATTAGCCACAACCTACCTGCCAACCTTCCTACTATTTAGTGCACCCATTCTAACCAAACTTCAGACCACACTAAAAAATAATCTCAAATCCTTCTATAACAAAATTGTCAGATTTGTAACTGGCATATCATATTTTTCACAGCATTGTTCATCTCTTACTCTACTTAGTTGGCTTGAACTGCCCCAGCATCTTGACTACTACACCCAACTTACAACTGCCCATAAAATTGTCTATTACCCTGATGCCTGCCCACCTCAAAATTAATACTTCAAATCTATATACCTTGTCTGGTTCTCCTCTCTGAAGACAAACAGCTTCTTACTCTATACAAACCAAATAAAACTGCAGGACAATGTGTGTACTCCTACTCAGTGACCAAAGTATGAAATCCACTACCCTTAGTTATTAGAACAACCTCTAACTTCAAGTTTAAACTAGAAGATTTCCAACTTAGGTGTCACATCTGCCCCTGCTGCAAACCCAGATGACACCTTTCCTCCATCCCATCTCCCCCTAATCTAATCAAACTAACTACCAAATCCCTGCACTGTCATAGCAGCCTACTGTCTACCTGAATTACCTCTCCTCTAACTCCTCCACACCTTCTCTTGCTTTCACCCATTCACCTTTCCTTCTAACAACCTTTTTCAAATATGTCTATTCAAGTCAAGCCTTTTTTGCTCTCATCTCACCTATCTAATCCCACCCATGTCTCCTATAATTAACCTATGCACTAGGTTTTGCTAAACTACCTATGTAAATCTATTACTTGTATTTATGATTGGGAATCTTATATATATATATATATATATATATATATATATATATATATATATATATATATATATATATATATATATATATTTTTTTTTTTTTTTCTTCTTTGTACAAAATGAATGTATGTGCCTTTTTCTTTCTGGTTTATATGCAATAGGACTTTTCTTTTGTTGTCAACTTTTGTAAAATTGAGATATATATATTTTGTTCTTATTTCTCTGTATGGGAGCTTTTCTCCACGGGCCTCCATGGAAAATGTGTTTCTAGACCAGTTGGAATTTCCCAGTCACCAAATGTCAAATAAATAAATAAATAAATTCCCATAAAATGGAATGTACAGAAGTGAAAAAGGGGGCTTAAAAATACAGAATTAGAATGAAAAGAGACAGATAAAGTCGAAAAAAAAGACATTTTAAGTGTATTTTTTACTGTTTGTAGTCATTTAAAGCTGTTTTAAGTGTATTTTTACTGTTTTTGCCTTATCTTTTTTAAAAAAAAAATTCCTTGTTTCCCACTTTTCTAAGCTAGTATAGTCCAGTTTTCAGGCTAGTGCTGAATTCAGGGCTGTGTTACAATTTTCCGAGTTGTCCACACCTTACTTGGATAGAGGGAGGTTTCTCTGTTCACCTGTGAGAGAGGGAGCTTTGAGCAGCCATCTGTCCCTGGAGGAGTGGTTCCAGTCCAGAAGTTAGTAGTTTATAGGCCATTTTGGGCTAATTTCTCTCTCTTTCATTTCCCTGCTGTAAAAACCATGTTTGCACAGTTTTGCACATCCAGGCAGAGTCGGTTAGCTAGGGCTAAATTTATCCCGGCTCCACCATGTCTCCTCTTCAGTTTTTCCCTTGAAAGTAGTCTAACTCTCAACCTAAGCACTTAAAAAGCATCCTACAGTCCAGCACTTGCTCAGACCTAATAGCAAGCACTAATATACCCTGACACTTGATTGCCCAGCAGGACAAGGCTCATTATTCACCCCCTCACCAACCAAGCGACTAAGCAGCTCACCCTACTATTCAGGCATGACCAAAGGGCAATTTCAGGTATGCTCTCCAGTCCAGCTGGTGAACCTGGGTATCCTGAGGCAATGTTACAACTGCCTCATGTACACAGACAACCCTCTCCTCCTACCACAAAACATTAACATATGCGAGAGATGCAATTATATAGCTAAATTGGAGGCTAAGCTCACATAGACATACTAAACCAGCACTGGCAAAAAATACACATAAATACACAAAATCATACTTGGAGGCTCTAATTAAAACCTGAAAAAGCATCACAGACCTCCAAAGCAGACACCCAAAAAACCTGCACCTCCAGTCACAAACCAGACAACAAATAAAACACAAAATCAGTGTGCCACACAATCACAGCCCTTAAGGCAAAATAACATACCTAACACACTAGTAATAGGCGACTCTATAGTAGTCAGGCACACAACTCACTAGGCTGGGCAAGGAGAAGGTTACTGTTAGCTGCCTGTTGGGAGCCAGAATCCGCCACATAACACAAGCACTCAGGTCACTTCAGAACAAGTACAAATATGACTCTGCCATTATTCATGTTGGTGTGAATGAGATGTACCTCCCTGGACTACATGAAAAGAGACATGGAAGAGCTCTCTGATCATGTAGCCCAGGTGGGTATGACCCAGACCCTGAGTAGCATCTTGCCCTCACCAAGAATGATACCGCAGTATAAAGAAAAAATGATCAATTTCAACAATTGGCTAAGCTTCTGGTGTCATTCAAAGGGGATCCAGTGTCTGTCAGCCTGGGATGACATGCTCGACAAGCCTCTTTGCTTCGCAAGCGACAGCTTGCACCTGTCACCTCTAGGCATTTGAATACTGGCCAATGCTCTTGCTGCCCCCATAGTGCCTTTTTAGGCAAGGCTCAAAAGTCAAACCCACCTCCGTAAACAGCATGAATAAAAAAATGAGGGTTATGCTACTCAATGCCAGGAGTTTAAATCTCAAAATGAACACGCTCAAAGCACTCCTCAGTAAGGAGAGCGTCGACATCTGTGCAGTAACTGAAACTTGGTTCAAGGCTCCACAGAGCACCCCAGCACTACTGGGCTACAACTCATACCACACATTTCGACCACAGAACATGAACCAAAACACAAAATGAGGGGATGTATCCATATTCATCAAGGATACCTACACTTCCAGGTTAGTGGCGCAGCATGATACCTCCGAGATCATCCATGTGCAACTAACATCAGGCAAATCTGCAATGCAAATTGTGGCCTGCTACAGATCACCCTCCATAACCCAGGACCACCACTCTGCCTTCCTGGAGACACTGGAAAACATGAAGGTCCTACCAAACACCCTGATATTGGGCGATTTCAATTACCATACCGTTAACTGGGAAAACTACTCAAGTACAAACTCCCAGGTTCATCGTTTCCTGGAATTTATCAACACAAATGCCCTGGATCAGCTGGCAAACTCCCCTACCAGAGGTGAAAACATATCGGACCTGGTCGTCACCAACATGGGTGACAGGTGTTCCACACTGGAGGTCAACATGTCACTGGTTAGATCAGACCATAAACTAATCACTCTGGATGTTCACACCACACCACCACCTCCAACCAAGGAAACCACAGTGAAAACCTTTTCTATAGCAAACTTCACCTTACTTAAGACAGAGGTGGTAAGTTTCACAGCCCCCATTCCAAAGGATAATAGTGTCCAAGATGCAGGAACCTTTGCAAATGCACTCTATGAGTACCTAAAAGGATGCATGGATCATGTCATCCCTAGCAAAAGCAAGACTCACTCCCCTAAGAGAAGGAAACCAGTCTGGTGGACCCCTACCATAAACAGGCCATACAACAGAAGGAGGAAACTAGTTCAGAAAAAAGCAAATCCCAAGAAGGAACACATCACTGATCAGTATCAGTAAGAAACTAAGGTCCCTCATAAAATCCTCCAAGGCTAAATTCGAAAGAAAAATAGCCAAGGATTCGAAAGATAACCACAAAGCCTTCTTTAGCCATGTCAAGCATCTAAGTGGCAACTTGCAGATATGCTCTGAGCTAGTGCAAAATAGCACAAAATATACTGAACCCACTGATATTGTCAACATCCTGGCAGATAGATTCAATGCAAACTTCACCCCCTTTCACCCCCAAAAGGGCTCACAACAATACCAGAAACGTGTAGTGTCCCGGAAATCACAGATGCACAGGTGAAAACAGCCCTTTCAAAAGCCAAAAGCACAGTGTCAATGGGGCCAGATGGTGTCCCAGGCTACGTCTTGCACGAACTACAGAATGACCTAACCCCCCACCTAAACACACTGTACAACATCAGCCTCTCCACAGGCTACATGCCCATAGAATGGCACACAGCAATGGTTATTCCACTCCACAAAGGAGGGGCCACAACTGACCCTGGTAACTATCGCCCCATAAGCCAGACTAGCTTGGTCTACAAGGCTATGGAGCACATCATCATGGAACTCATTAGCAAAGACATTGGGAACCTCCAAACACTTGACCCAACCCAGTTTGGCTTTGTTAAGGGCAGATCATGCCTACTAAACCTGGTTGACTTTTTCGAGACAGTCACCAAGGCCATAGATGAGGGGAAGGTAGTTCACACAGCCTACCTTGACCTCGCCAAGGCTTTTGACACCATTCCCCACTCAGGAATTATAGAACAATTCACCAGCCTGAACATAAACCCCTGCGTCATGAGATGGGTTGCCAACTGGCTTACAGACAGAACTCACACGGTAAGAATAGTGGGCTCCAGGTCCGACTCTAAACCAGTCACAAGTGGTGTCCCACAAGGCTCAGTCCTGGGACCCCTACTGTTCAGCATATACTTCTCAGAAGTACAGGCAAACACAGGAGGACTATGGCTAACCAAGTTCGCCAATGACTGCAAACTGGGAGCCATAATTGACTCTCCGGCTGACACGGACATTCTCCAAAAGGGCCTTACTGAGATGGACACCTGGTGTCAAAGTCATGGTTTCAAGCTAAATGCCAAAAAATCCATAGTCATCCCATTTGGGAAAAACAAAACACACATGAATTACCACATAGGTGGCACCCCCCTTAATACAGAAGTGGTAATAAGAGATCTGGGGACCCTGGTAGATAGTAATCTCTCCTTTGACAATCATATTGCCAAAGTAGTTAGGAAATCCTTCTATGTAGCCCATCTAATTACTAAAGGGTTTGCATCTAGAAATAAAGAGGTTATAGTGCTCCTCTACTCGTCACTCATCAGACCCATCAAAGAGTACAATGCCCCATTTGGGATATACCTCACAAGACACATCCAACAGCTGGAAAGACCACAAAAGTACCTCACCAAGAAGATTACTGGCCTCAAACATATGTCCTATGCAGCCCTACTGGAAAAACTCCAGCTGTACTCAGTCGCATATCGCTTACTCAGAGGTGATCTCTGCCTGACTTACAAAGCCATGTCCAACTCAGAATTGATGGACATGCTCCACCTAAAGAAATCCAAGTCACTGCGAGCCACTCACTCTAGTAAGCTAAACATTGCCACAACAATAAATAGAACATGCTGGAGGGATAGATTCCTGTCACAGAGACTCCCCATGCTTTGGAACAAAATTCCTAACTACATTAGGCAGAGCCCCTCACTAACACTCTTCAAGAGAAACCTTGACGAGTGGATGAGTAACAGAAAATACATCCCTGGGATCACTCCATTGGCTCTTCTTGACAGAGGCTCAGTTAGTTAATCAATGGGGCGGAGAAAGCTGACACACTCTGGCAAGGCTTATAAATGCCCTCGGGCAGATAGCATAGTACCTACCTATGAACCTATGAACCTATGAACCTAAGACAGGTGGTGGATTATCACGAGAAGGGACAGGGAGTCTTATAGAAGCCTAATTATAATTCTATTTATGTCCTGTATCCCTCAATGCAGCCAAAAGATAACAACAGTGGGTCGCAGCAGAGGATAAACTAAGTGTATAAATCATCAGAGGCAATCGAAAGCAGAAACAACATGCAGCATAGATTCATAGAAAGACTATTTAAGTAATATGAAATGAATAATAATTCAAAATGAAATAAAATTAAATAGATATTTTGTTAATAATATTAGATATTTAAAGAAAACAAAATAAAAACTGCATAACAATATATGAAGGAGCATTGCTAGCATTTGCAGCATTTATTCCTCATTATATATTAATCTGTGATTGAAATATTGACTGGAGAGTAAAATAAAGATAAATTAAGTGGTTAGGAATCCAGATTAGATGATTGTAATTTCTAATAATTTTTAGTATGGGTTTCAGGAAGGTGTGTTTGGAGCATGGTGTAACCAGGTTCCACAATGCTGTACTGGAAGAAGAGGGGTGGTGCAGAATGCCCAAGAAGTGGGGGGATTGGCTTTTTGACACGGCGACAAGAAGCAGACATAGTATGTTACGCCAGGGAGATACATCTCTTAAGCAGCAAAGATTTCATGTGCTCAAAGCAATCTAACTATAGGAATGCTTCTGAGGCTTTGAGCAGGTGGGCTTTAGAGACAGTCATAAAGCATAGTGGTGTTAATGGTGGATCCATTGCAGAAATATAATAAATTAGCGATTATAGCTCAAAAGTTGTCAGTCACATAATGACATTTAAAACTTGGTGCATCACTTTAAAGCATTTGTGTTGCAGGGGATCACCCCTGCCATCTCAATGTGGGGATCTGTGTCTCCCATGATCCACCTACTCATATGTGCTAGCTCTGAGATCACGTTTCGTAGAGTAAGATGATTCTCTCAGATAACAATGGCACCAATCACTCTTCTGGGATCTCACTTCACAATGTCAGTCACTAACATATTGCTTTTCTGCACTTGGCATCCATTTATGATCTGAAGATTTATGAAGCCAGCAGTTACTGGGGTACTTCAGCAATAGCATGGAGAGGGATTAAATAACCATACTGACAACTGACAGAGGGTGGGATGGAAAGGGGATGCTACATATTACTGACAGCAGTGATGACAGATGACCAAAGAATACTGTCACCCTTGAGACGCTTAGCTCAGGACTGTGGCCCTTTAGAAATGCAAGATATGGGTGCTGCTGCAATCGATGGTGGTCCAGACAGCTCTTATAAGTACCAGAGCAGAGAAGAAGGTTATTATTGTCCTTTACATGTGTTTACACACCATGATTGTCTTACACACTCTACAAGATCCTACAACTGGAGGTATTTACAAAAGTCATAACACCCAGGCAATTTGCACTTAAGGGAGTGCTTGACACTCTTACATAGTGATGAAGAATGTATATGAAAAACATTTTGAAATGTTATTACCTATGTTTTTCCTTATTTGGCACAAAAGTGAAGTAAACATTTTGTACCATTTGTGAAGGAATGAAGACTGGCAGATCTCATCCCTAAGGTTCTTTATTATCGGAGAATGGAGTTAATAAGTAGCAGAAAGGGGGGGTGAGAGAGAACACAAGAGAATAAAGGAGAATGCAGAGTTAATGATTGCAAAAGTAAGTCTGCAGAAGTGTGAAGGACAGTGCACTATTAAATACTGTAACACTGTGCAGTCAGAACCATTGCAATGGACTGTGTCCCTCTGCATAGACATCTGAATTCTTATGTATTTCTGATTGCTCTGATATGCACTAGAGTTCCCTTCCTTTGTAACAGCTCTGTTTACATTAGAATTGTTATGGAAAGATTAATATATCACAAAATGAGTATAGAGTCAAATTCCTCAGTAATTAAAAAATGCTCTTCGTTTATTAGCACCACCTGTCAGGAAAAAGTTAATTTACCAATGATTAAATATAGCTAATTGCGAACACTTTTGAGATGAGGAAGCCAGCAGAAGCAGAGCATGTCTGTGTGCAAATCACAAGAACTACCCTTTCTCAGCCGTCCGCATACTGTCCATAAGTTGTACTGCACCTTTCCTTTTAAAAGGTGTTTTTTATGAGCAATGAAAGAAATGTTAAAATGCCACCCAAAGAGAGGAAAATTTTCTACAGCAGATGAAATGTGTTCCCAACAGCAATGTAACTGCTTACATGAGGAGTAACGATCCATGAAGCATGCCCTGCATCATTTATTATAACAGTCACTGTACTTCACTCTCCACCCTGTTTCCTTGTTTTTGTCTTTTCTCTCCTCCAGGATCTGTAAAGCTTAATGTGCTGAATCAAGGTATTCCTAGTCTAAACTGTTTATAACAGGCCCAGACCTCACATTTTGACATTTTATTTGGCATTTTGCCATCTACATTTAAAAGTATACCGCATGTTGCTATGACAATGAGCAGAGCAGAAGATTTTCATTTATTTTTTCAGTCAAAGTGAGCTCCAAAGCAGGAATGCATACGTCCCACAACCAACTCTTGGTATTGCTAGAATAGAGCATGCTCTTTTAGCAACTGTTTATTATCATACGGAGTAAAATGTGGTTTATATAAATGAAAAAAATAATCAGTATACACAAAATATGTACTCATAGGCCATAGAAGAATTCTGCATAATAATCACATAACAGTATATATACATTTTCATTTTGCAATCTGTAGAAATACATTAATAATATGCATAATGCAGCTTAGCTGTAATTTGCTTTTCTGAAAGAGTCATAACTTTGTGCCTCTTCAGGGCATAAATTTAACAAGAAGAGAATAAGGAAAGGTTTAATGTTATTGATAAGGAGAGTATGATTTATTGTTGGGTACCCAATGCATTTATTTTGCCTTGATGTTATATAATTAATATTATTCACGTGAGGCATAGCCCATGTATTGAAATAAAAATCTTGCATCATTCTATTGTAATAGCAGTCAGGAAGAAAAGATAAAAATGATTGATTTTCCAGAAGAGTTTAAACTTAATTTTTTGCTTCAGAGGTGGCTCTCCTACAATAGTATAAATAATACATATCATCCATCTCTTCCAAATGAAGAAATGGCCTCCTTGGGGCTAGTGGTTTAGGTTATGCAAGACTACACTGTGAAGGCTTACAAATTCATTACATTATAATGTTCTTCTTTTGGCTTTTCCCAGTTAGGGGTCGCCACAGCAGAACTCCGGTCCGCTAATGACTGGCAGTAGATTTTTTACAGGTGCCAAGGTGCCAGCTCGACACCCAACCTTCAGCGAAGGCACGCCCATTCTATGCATGTCTTTCGAATGCCACTCAAATGCAGAGAGGACATGCAGACTCCACATAGAAGGTGTTCCAGCTGAGAATCGAATGGGAGAACCTCTTGCTGTGAGGCAATAACTATATCGCTGCACCACCGCGGCTTACAAATTCATTACATTATAATATTATATTATATTGTCCAGTTTCTGTTAAGAGGGTAAGTAAGTAGTTTTAAGTTCTTGGAAGAGGTAGTTATTAGTATTGTGAGTATGTTTGTCTATGGTTTAACATTTACTCTTTTGAAATTTAGCATTGTAAGCTTTCGGTGAAATGAGATTCAGTCAAATGAGTTTTCAGTATTTTGAAAATTAGGTGAGTTGGTCTTGGTGAAATGAAAGTCAGTCAAATGGGTTTTAGGTGATGTGAAGTAGACCCATACATATATACATACATACATACATATATATATAAATATATATATATATATATATATATATATATATATATATATATATATATATATATATATATATATATATATATATATATATATATATAGTGAGACACACACACACACACACACACACACACACACACACACACACACACACACACACACACACACACACACACACGCACATATACACAGTTTACTGTTTGACTGAAGCATTCAACACTCACTTAAATTATGTTACATCAAGCCAAGAAAGTAAAGGCTCAGAAAAATGTGGAAACCATAGGATAGAGTTTATATGAATAAGACCTAAAACTATGAGAGATGGAGGCAATGAAGTAGGCTTGCGAACCAAGATAACAGGAAAAGCAGGAGATGATTCATTGCTGCAGGTGTCAGTGACTGGAGTGTTAAAAGTGTCACTATCTCGCAAAGCAGATCAGAATATTGTGAAGAAATCTAGTTGGACTCTGACTGACAAGATGAAAACTGTCTTCAAATGAATCATAGCTCATATTCATTAGGATCTGTAGCATCAGACTCTTCATGGAAAAAAAATACCCACAATAGACACAGAAACATGATTTCTTTCTAAGAACTGGCTTATTTAGACTTTGAAAGTAGCAACTGTTGTTTTTTAATATGTGAATATTGTCATATTAATAAATAAATGTTCTATTTGTGCAAAAGATTTTTGATAAGCATTGAAATATATATATAATTTCGAACTTCATCCACAGTAGTTATTAGAATGAATGTCTTGGTAGTTATTAGTTGTTAGAGTTACAATAGAGTTACAATAGCTTGAGTAATTACGAATAGCAAATTTGTTCTCCTCATTTGCAGCATAGTCCAATTAGGCAAAGGGTGCAGGTTTTACAGAATGTAATTTAAGTGTACATACTTGCCATTTGCAACCCAACGGGACTGTTGTATGTAACAGCATGTACCACTTTCTGTAGAACAAGTAAAGCATGCAAAATGCTATGACTCAATATACAAATCATTTATGGATGCATGAACAGGCCCTTAATGCATGCCATACTCTGGGAGTAAACACATGAATTGCACCAGAATCCAGAAAGACTGTATAATTCAATCCAAAATGCATAGAATACATCTCTTATCTGGGATAACATGTTTGGGATGATAAGAGGGTAGTGTATGCCAAAGTCATCACTCCCAACAAGTTACTTTTGTGAGTTTTTCTGTTTTTGTCCATTCTATTTTTCTGAATGTTTCAGGAACAAATAGACAGTTTTTCCTACACATGGCGAGGAAGGTATGAACTGCTGAAGGATTTTCCTGCCATACCATCAAGGTAGGAATTTGTATCATATAGTGCATACATAATTTAGATGCTGTCTGATACAGCAAATCTTGTTAGTAAGTTAATTGGACTTGTTAGTAATTTAGTCTAAAGCTACTGAGCAAATGGAATGTTAGGAAAGAGAGTGAATACAACAGACAGTACGAATCCTTTTCAACAGTCATGTTAGTGTGATAATGAAGTACCACCACTTAGTAACAACCATATGGCTTTTATACACCAGGGTCTAGGTGGAGCATACCAAAGGGATTTTATCAGAGCTCAAGGTAAAGAGCCTTAAACTTTGTGATATGGGAGATTGCGAAGCAGGGTTAAGACACACACACACACACACACACACACACACACACACACACACACACACACACACACACACAGATATACACACTCATACCATTTGTACCACAGCAAGCAAGTTAGCAGAAATAGAAATGATGATTTATCAAATAAATGCCATAGAACACAGGACAGGAGCATCAAAATTATTACATGGAATATGGGAGGGAGTTTGCATCCTATAAACAGGGGGATACTTTTCTAACAACTAAAAGGATAGAAAACCCAAATAGTTCTCCTGCAGGAAACCAAATTAAAACTTAATGATGCCCAAAAGTTAATCACTTTTGAATTTTTGAGATTTTTTACAGATCATGTTCCAGGTGGACGAAACAGGGAAGTAGCCATTTAATTTCACAAGGATGTAAAGATAGAACATGCTAGCTCTCAAGGGAGATGGAGCATAGAGACAGGCAAGATTCATAGAAAGAAAGGAACTATAGCCAACATTCATGCATCTAGTACAGAGAATGGTGTTTTATTCAATCTTTTTTTGCAAACATATGTCAGTTAGATGATACCTACATCTTGATAGTTGGTAGGGGCTTTAACATTACAGCAGACGCATTTATGGAGAGGATCTCATGGAAACAGGTTATACCATTTTTGTTGGAACTCAGAGACATTTTGCATGTTACACAGACAGATACGTATGATATATATATATATATATATATATATATATATATATATATACACACACACACACACACACACACACACACACACACACACACACACACACACACACACACACACACACACACACACACACACACACACACACACACACACACACACACACACACACACACACACACACACACACACACACACACACACACACACACACACACACACACTTATTTATTGTAAAACAAATAGATGAGCATTTTCTCCTGTAAAAGACCTTCAACAGATCTAACTCCAGTTTACGTGACTTGCAGTATTTATCATACGGAGATGTAAGTATTACCTATCTGATCTACATTTAAAAAATGACTGGATGAAAACACTATTCTCTGAACTATTTATCATAGCTGAATCTGCCTAATTTAGTATAAGAACAGCTAAGAGGTGGCTTTTGGACTACCCTGCACAATTTTTCACTGTTAGTATTCAGGTTATGCCTCATAAGGTATTACAAAGCTGAAAGAATGCATTATAGGCTGTTTGGACCTTCATGTCTTGCAACCAGTAGCAGGGGTGGAAATTGGATTAGGAGAAATGTTTGTAGATCAGACAGAGTATTTGGTGACAGCAGTTTAAACAAAATTAATGAGGTTTCAGGATGTCACAGATAATATGTACTCAGGACCTGGGCTCTTAGCAGTTGGTTTTCATTTTCATCTTGTTAGTCCTAGCAAATTGATCACTTTACTAGTTTCATGGTAGTTTATCTGAATTAATTCTTTTGCTAATGACAAATGTTTGTGGGCAAAGTGAGGAATATAGTTACCAATAAGCAGGAGCTCTCTATGTTCCAGAATACCTGCAGAAGCCCCAAATCATGAAAAGTCTCTGTTGGTTCATTTGTCTTAGTGAGTACAAATCCTGAGCAATATTACAAACCTCAGGGAAGTTCCAGGTCTTGACTGAAAGTTAGTTCTGTCCATCTTAATTCCTTCTAAAATGGCCGCCTGTTATAGTAAGGTGGTGATTTCAACTTAAATGTAATGATGAGAATTGCAGTCATAGACTTCTTACTTTAAAAGATGATCTTAAGTTGAGGTCTAGAGTCCTGCTTTATTAACTATCACCTGCCAAGCATTACAAGATATTAAGGATTGATTTGATTTTGTTACCACATAGTCTGCTTCAAGAATATCAGATCTGATTTTTGACAGTATTTAAAAAAAACAGCAATCACTTTGGTGTAGCTATCACTGAGAATATCAAACATTATTATTGGTTGGAATTAATTAAATTGACATGGGGACAGTAAAAGTTTAAGGCATAACTTGACATTGGAAACAGAAAATAAAGTTATGATTGCCTGAGATATGCAAGGAATTCACACCTATAATTGTTGCTGTTTAAGGTATGCTCATGTAAGAAAGCAATGGTTATACATTTTGAAGCGAATGTAATGAATTAATCCCTTATCATTAGTCTTACTGGCAAAGTTTGCCAAGTATAAAAGAATTATTTTAAGATCTTAAAGGGTAAAGCAAAGAGGGTTAACCGAGGATAGCTACATAAAATGAATATGTTTTAAGGTACTAATCGTGGGAGTATTTTTTTTCACTTCCACTGAGGATCATGGGCACTGACCATAGACTATACTGGACAGGAGCTAAAGTGAGTAACTTGATTATTGCCTGTTATTATCTTAATTAATTAATGAATTAATTAACTGCTTCTTGTAATTTTAGGACATGCATTGTTACAGGTGCAGAGAAATAGATGGGAAGGTGTAGAGTGCGAAGCCCAAGACCTTCTTTCAAAATTAGAAGCCAAAAACGGTCCAGACAAGATTTCCCATAACAAAATGAAAAATCAATAAGCAACAGAAGATGATTAACTGACATCCAAACCACCAGCAAAAAAGCAATGTTTAGAAATTAGAAGGACACTGCCAGTGCTTCTGTTTTTTTTTGACAGAGATGCCAGTTCAGACAGTGGAGCCATTTGCACAAAATGAAGGTAATGAGGAAGATACTGTAGCAAGGGCACCTTTCCTGGGTGGGGGGTCCTGGGGGGTGGGGGGCTAGTAGTAGATGGATGCTTAGAATAGTTTTAGTTTTTCTATTCTGTACCAGATGATGGTAGATCACAATTCTGACATAGATTTAGAGGAGAATTTTGGGTCAATATGCTCCACAGATAGCACAACCCCCAAATGGTCACACCAGACTTTACAAGACTGCTCGTCAACTTCAATGTTTGTATTATTTCTAAACACTCCTTCTTTAGATTTAGAGAAGGTACTGTGGGGTAGCTCAAATCTGATTTTGGCTCAGTTTTTGGCCCACATGACAAGAAGACCTCACTTCCTGGATCCCACATCAAGGCCCATATTCCTGTGGATATTAAAGGGAAAGCTATCTGTGGAGATTACATACACATTTCCAACCTAGTCAATACAGTGGCCATCCAGAGGATTCTAGCAAAAGAAAATGCAGTGTTGAAAGACCTTGCTCTGGTTCTTGCTGCTCTAGGCCAAAGGAGCTCCTCCAAGGCAATTGTTAAAAGTCAGGGTGATTGGATATTGGGATTTACTGTTTATATGGCCATCCTCTTTGCAAAACATCCCAGTCAAGCTCTTTCCTTGTTAGACTATTTCTTTTCAATTAAGGAGGCACACCACATATGGGGAGGGTGTTCATGGTCCTGGCATGATCAGTGATTTAGAAAGTTAAAAGCGATAGACTTGCCATTTCAGTGGGATCATCAACACCCTGACATTTGGCTCAATGTAATGCTGGACAAGTCTAATACCTTGTAAACACTAATCTGGCAGGCAGTCAGTACAATGCTAGATACTGCTGGGCAACAGGAAATATTCATGACTTTCCTGCAGGTTTGTCCAACTTTGTTCCAACTGTGGGAAGAATTATTCTACGACCTGATGTTGGACCAAGATTGGACAGGCAGATTCAGGCACAAGCACGTGTTCTTGGTATAAAGGTTCCATCCTAAGGTGGAAGACATTACAGAAGGGTAGAACCATTTTTTATGGACAAAGAGGCAACTGTTGTTCAAATCAAGCTGACAACCAAGTTGTTAAACTAGCAAAGGAGCTTTCTAATTATGCTAACAAGGAGGCAGCTCAATTTCTCATCAATGGGTTTGAGTCAGGTTTTGCCATTAGATGTTCTGTTTCTTGGGATTCTAAAACAGTGAAAAACCTATATGCAGTCAAAGTTAAAGAGGTGGTAGTACACAAAATCTTTGATGGTGAGATACAGGTGGGGGAAGATCATCGGTCCATTTACTCAACCCCCATGGCCATCCTTTAAGATTTCCCCATTAGGTTTGTCCCTAAAATGACGGGAAATTCCATTTAATCCATCATCTTTTCTATCAAACTGGTACCTCAGTCAATGGCTGCCTAGATAAGGTACTAGTCAAGGCTAGCTATGTGACCCTGAGTCCAGCAGTAGAGGTCATCAAAGGATTCAATGAACCATGGTTCTGCAAGCTAAATATTCAGTTTGCTTTAACCTCTTCCCCATCAGGAAGGAAAATGGGCCCCTACTGAGTTTTTATTTTAACATACTTTTTTTGACAGACCATGTCTATGGGTTGATTGCTAGCTTGTTTGGTTTATGAAACATTCAAGTCCAATTTACACTGGTGCTGGCAGTGACACTCCCTGGAGCAAGTCACCATTGATTACTTAGATGACTTCATGATAACAGGAGAGGGGAGGGATCGTGCTAAAAGTGCATGCAAGTCTTCATGGAACTATCAATGAATTCTGAATGCCTACAGCTGCAGACAAGCTAGAGGGTCCCAGCCAAATCATAACTTTTCTGGGACTAGCGATCAATGGCCCAACTGTCTCTTTTAAGCTCCCTGCTGAAAAACTGTAATGCTTAAGTCTTGCCATTACTAGGCTCCACGAAAAGAGCAAAGTTAAGGTCAGCAAAGTTATGCTGCTACATGGGCTCCTTAATTATGCTTGCAGGGCCATTTGCCTAGGCAGGACTTGTCTCAGATTTCTAACCTATCTGTTACAAGGTGATAGGTGGAAAACACCACAGGGTATCCATACTTGTAAATTTAGAGAAGATTTTAGACTATGGAAGACCTTTTTGAGCCCCTTAAATGGAATCACATTGTGGAAGAACCCTTGTATTTTCTCAGATAACTTGTTACACTTTATGAATCTGTAGCAGGGCTGGAAATGGATGGATATTTTCAAGGAAGGTGGTCCTTGGAAAATGGCCATCTACTTTGTCTGAGAGAAGGATGGAGATATCACCATTTTAGAAATCTTACCTACCTGGGCAGCCATGTAGATTTGCAGGGAACATTTTTCTAACAGGAGGAAATATTTTACGTAGATAATGAATCAGTAGTGCAGGCCCTTAGCAAAAGATCTTCAGCATCTACAAGGGTTTGTTCTGTGATAATAATGTTGGTTCTGTTAAGCTTGCAGAATAATTTAACCATTGCAAGTCAACATATACCATACAGGGATAATAACATTGCTAACAGTTTATCCCATGTCCTGGTCACCAGGCTCCATCAATTTCCTATAGATGCAGCTCCACTTGGGAGACTATTCCGAATAAACTTTGGATTATTGGCAAAGATTAGCTTGCAAACTTCTATCAAACTTTTGAGTCTCAAGCACCAAAAAGACATGTTCAACTTTGTTACAATTGTTTAAAAAAATATAAGTGCCTGCCGCACCACTCCAGGGATTGGACAGTACCAGTGGACATCCGATTTTTAATTCAGAGATGTTTACTGTGGGAGGCAACCAGTACTTCACACACATACCTTGCAACTCTGAGCTGGTTAGCCCACTCTGTGGGTCTGCCTGATTACTTTGGTCATTGATTGTTCTCTAGGCTAATTAAGGGATGGGTAAACAACAGGAGAGCATCACAAGATCTCAGAAAACTCATAGGTTACTACTTCATTAGTCACATTATGGTGAGATGTTATTACACATTGGATGGCTTTCATTCATTTGTGCTTTGGGCCACCTCATTTACCTAACTTTATGCTGGAGCATTTAGAGTGAACAAGCTGCAACAGACCTTGAATTGGAGTGATTTTATGTAAGTAATGAGTATATGCTTGTCTGGTTGAAGAAATCTGAGATGGAAAAACCTAGTTGGGGACATAAAATTCACCTAGGGAGAGGAAGCTCTTATGTAACCTGCTGAGTTCAGGCCACAGCATTGTGCATGCTAGCATATGGGTGACTGCCTCTGGTCCTCTTTTCTGTTTAAGGTCAGGCCATTTGATCACTGCCAGTGAAGCCAATTTAGTGCTATGTAATGCTCTGTCACAGCAAGGCATGACCACTCAGGGTTTTTCTTCACACTGTTTTCATAGACGTAGAACATCAGACCTCACATTCATGGGGCACTCAAATAAAGTCTGGGAGATGGACATCTGATGCCTTCCTTTCTTACATTAGGAATTAACATTCTTATTTTATTTTCCACGGAAAATGTGTTGTGGATCTTGAGGCATTGATTTGTCCAGAGAGCTGCTTCAAGGGCAGTAGTTCTCTCCAGTGGGTTGACATGCTTACTGGATAAAAATGTTTGGATAACAAATGGGACTGTCTTTCCAGGACTATCTTGGTTTATTTCTGGGATATTTGCTACCAGCTACTAGCCATTAGGCCTATGTTCACTGCCCTAATTATTCTTTGGGAAGCAACAATTTAATCAGAGTCCTGAAAAAAGTGCAGCTAGCTAGAATATCATCTGACCTGCACACCTTGAACACTGTGCACCCTAACTTGATCATCTTCTAGTCTGCTATTATTGCCAGATTTCATTGGAAAGGTGCTGTGAGGAGTGCTGACATTGAGTTACCCAGGCACTTTATCAATCACAGAGTCATATGAGCTGCAAGATCGACTGGTATCCACGCCATTGAACATGATGATCTACTGAAACCAGACAAGGACTTTTATGCCTATGATGGGATTCATCTTAGAAAGTTGGGTTTTGATTTATTCAGTTTATAATAATCATTGTCTATTAAGCAAAATATTAACTGTTATATGCATTGCTGAATTCTAGATTTCTCAATTACTAGATTATCTTTGACACTAAGTTATATTTGCAGGTTTGAGAAGGGGCCTTTGAAAGTGACAAACATGCACAAGCATGCTGATGGGCAGTTGCCTAGTGACCTCAAGCTGTCCCTTGGTGTTCCACCTTGGTGGTTCAATGGCTTCTTGTGTTACTGACAGATCATGAAGACCACAGTTTATAGTTTATAAGCAAAGCTTAGGGGTAAAAAGGGATAAGCCCCAAATTTTGTTGGTTGTGAAATCTAGATGAAGGGCTGGGTGTATGCTCTCAGACTATAATTTTGTGGCCAGAGCATGCCTGGAAGTGCCAGCTACCTGCCTTGGTTATTCAGTGGCTATGGCTTCTAATGTTCATCTGTAATGCTGATTGTTATCTTTCCATATGGGAGTCATAATGTTAATCCGTATTAATAAATAGTTGCAAAGGCAATTCTTGGTTTTGGTTTCTGACTCATTTCAAGTGGACAAAGATGACTTACCAGCAAGTTCATGTGTCTACAAGTGAGTCTCAGGGTAAAGGGTAGAGCCAGGATGGAGTTTAAATAATCCCTTTCATGTGTGTTTAAAGCACTTCATCAGACTCCTTCCCACCCTCCCTTGGTTTTCTTAGTCAGCTACAGAGGTTGTCTCCAGGTCCTATCCTAGTTTTAAATATACCTTCATATAGGCAGGAGTCACCTCACAGCCTCAACCATGGTGGTCCAATAGCCTCTTGTGATATTGGCAGGACAGGAAGACAGAAGGGTTATGGTGTCTTAGGCAAGCCCTGGCTTTGGTGGGTTGTGAGATCTGCCTGAGGGGTTAGGCATATGCTCCTGAATTATAATTTGCAGGGTCAAAATGGTCTTGGTTATCTGATGGCTCTGGCCTATAGTATTCATCGTTTTTGTTGATTGATATCTTTCAATATTGGTGTCATAGTGTTAATCTGCATTAAACAAATGGTTGCAAAGGCAATTCTTGGTTTGGTTTCTGATTCATCTCAAGTGGATCAAAATTATAGTTACACAGTTGACTCCTTAAAACTTGAGTTATAGGCTTACATCTTGAACTAGCCAGCCACGTTCTTCTTAAAAACAACAAGTGTTTGAGCTACATGAATGGTATGGAAGCTTATTTCAAATAATTGCATTGGATGATGTAGGAAACTCAACATTTTATTTTGTTAAAATAAATTGGAAACTTTAAATCACTGAGCTTATGAGTTATAACACTATTGTAAATTAATGTTATCAGTAATAATTCACTTTTAAATGCTTTATATGTCATCAATAATTCTACAATATCCATAATATAAAGTGCATAAATTCAGCTTTTGATATCTTTCATGGCAATCCAGGTCAGACATAGATTTAGTTTTTTTTTCTATAACTTTCCTTTGAACTGACTCCATACATTTTGACAGTCCCTTTGTGTAAACAGAAAATGTATGATTATGTTCTAAAATTGGTTGAATGAAAGTCTTATACAGGGTGATCAAACTAGTTCTTACCTTAATGAGATATTTTTCAACATACCTAGTTGTTTCATGGCTTTACAATGTACAAGCTTATCAAATCAGACTTTTGATGAAATAGTTGTACCTAGAGCTCTAAGTTCCCAGGGAGGAACCTAGTAAACTCAAATTTATTGTATTTAGTTATTTATTTTACATTTGTTGACCGGGATAGTCCAACTGTATACATGTCCATTTTCAGCGGAGGTCCAGGGAGAAAAGCTCCAATGTTGAACATACAGTAAAAATCACAAAATTATTACAAGTTACGCACAGTTTACAGGCTCCAGTTGAGCAGGCAGGTAATATAAGCATACATTTTTAAAACAGTGTTGAAAATTGACTAGGCAATGTAACATGATTACAGACTATAGAGGAGGATCTAGTCGGGTTTTGAACAAGGACATAGTCAGTGAGTTTTAAAGTATAGTTTGAGGCTTTTTTTGAACTGAAAAAGAGAAGGTTCAAGTATAAGATCAGCAGGAAGAGATTCCAAGTTTTGCCAATAAAGTTAGCAAACACAGAGTCCCCAGCAGAGTTGTTGATTTTGGATGTTTGAACCACTAGTTTATTAGAAGTGTGAAGTGACCTTAGGGTGCTATAAGGGTTGATGATATTTTTAAGTGCGGGTGTATTATCAGGGTGGTTGAGAACTTTATGGGCAATTGTACGCTCGTTGTGCTGAAGTAGGCTAGGCCATTCTAGCCATCCCAGAAGATTTAGGTTGTGACAGTGGTGGGTCCTATAGGCCGTGCCTGTTGCAAATCTAGCAATATGCTTATAACAGCTGGAGAGTTTGCTAAAAGTGGATTTGTTCAAACTAGTGAGTAGAGGGGAAGCATAGAGAAGAGTGGAGTGTAGATGGGAATGAACAATAGCTGTCCAAGTAAATGGAGTAAGGAAAGGTTTGGTCTTTTAGAGGGAGCCACATTTTTTGTTAATGGTTTTGATAGTTTGATTGATATGGATATCAAATTTGAGGGTGTTGTCTATTGTGATGCCTAAGAGTTTGGTTTGTGCATCTGGGGAGATAATGGTACCATTATTAGAGTTTATGTTAGAGAATAGTGAGGAAGACTTACAAGTGGGGGAGAAAAGAAGCAACTTTGTTTTGTTAGGGTTTAATATCAGCTGACTGTTAGAGAGGCAGTTTTCAACTATATTCAAAGTATTCTGGGTTAATGTCATTAGATCTGTCGGGGAGGTGGCTGAAAAAATCAGAGTGGAGTCATCCGCATATTGGATACAGGTAGCATTTGGGATGACATTGGGAAGGTCATTAATAAAGAGAGAGAAAAGAAGGGATCCTAGTATGGAGCTCTGGGGGACACCTAGGGTGATGGATAGAAGGGTTAATAGTTTGTCCTGCA
Organism: Protopterus annectens; assembly: GCF_019279795.1. Classification (NCBI taxonomy): domain Eukaryota; kingdom Metazoa; phylum Chordata; order Ceratodontiformes; family Protopteridae; genus Protopterus; species Protopterus annectens. Next base: position 209,538,915 of record NC_056732.1, on the reverse strand, counting down.
CAACAAGTCTACCGCACTGGTAAGATTGGAACTATTGAAGTGCATGGCTATTTAGTGAGAATGCTTTAAGGGTGTGCATGAGTATTTGGTGGTTGACTATATCGAACGCCTTGGAGAAATCTAAAAAGAGGGCTGAGGAAAGCTTGCTATTATTTTGGTTATGGTTTATGGTGTTAGAGAAGGATAGGAGAGCTGAGGTGGTACTGTGGTGTGGCCTAAAACCATGCTGAGAGTTAGCCAGCAGCTTATTTTGGGTAAGATAATCCATAAGTTTTTTATGGACACACTTCTCCATAATTTTAGCTAATGGTGACAGAATAGATATGGGTCTAAAGTTTGACAGTTCAAAGGAGTTGCCTCCTTTATGGAGTGGTATTACATGAGATATTTTCCAAATGATGGGGATGGTGGCTTCAAATAAGGTTCTGTTGATTATGATGGAGATGTGGTATGCTATGGCATCTGCTGCTTTTTGCAGATACTCTGGTGGGGGGAGATCATCTGATAGAATAATTGGCTTTAATTTCTTAATTAGAGATCTGATGAGTAATGTAGAAATAGGCTGAAAGCTAAAGGAATGTAGGGTACTGGCTGTGACAGAATTTGGGTCGGAGCAGCTGGGTGTCAGTTGGCTGGTTAGGGATTGGATAGTCTCTGTGAAGAAACTATTGAAAGTATTTGTGATATCCTCTGAGGAATTATGGTTGGAAGGTTGGAAGATGACGGGGTAGGAGTGGAGGACTGTCCTGGGTGAAGAAGTTTGTTTATTCCTGCCCAAAACTTTTGAGGTTTGTTGTGATGTTTTTTGAAGATGGTAGTAGAAGTTTTTTTGTCTAGTATAACAGATTTTTTGTGTGATTCCTTAGCTGTCGGTATCTGAGTTGATCTAGTGGGTATTTTGCGCCACGCCATTTGTCCCATGCCTTATTTCTAGCTATGATTTTCAGTTTGGACTCTTTTGAGAGTGACAGTGCAGTTTTTGTTTTGATTCTAATGGACTGAGGCAGAGTGTGAGACTCAAGAATAGTAAGGAATATGGAATTAAAGTATGGTATTGCATCGTCCAGTGAAATGTGCTTTAGGATTGACCAATTGCAAGCTTTGAGTTCATTTTGAAAAATGGTGGAGTTGAAGTTCTTATTATTTCTGATGGTTTTAAATGTGGTCTGGTGGGGGTTGTCCACCTTGTGCTTGATAATGTACATAAGTAAGTGGTCACTTAAGTCATCTGGGAGGGTCTCTGACTTGTACATATAGAGGTGGCTGTTGATAAGTTTCCAGTCTAGGATACTGTCTTTGTTATTGGGTTTGCCTATCCTGGTGGGGGAGGATATGAGCTGTGTAAAACCATGTAGGTTGACATGGGTTGTTAGAGATTCTGAGGAACAGGTCTTCCAATCAATGTTAAAATTTCCAAGCACCATAGTTTCTTGGGGATAGGTACTGGATAACCAGTGGAGGATGTCCTCTAGGGTGTTTGTATTATTACCTGGGGGAAATGTGAATTTAAAAACTGATTTACAAAAAAGTAGATTATTTTAGATTTATCTGTACTAAAATGAAGACCAGAGTGACTCACTAATTTTGGAATTTCAGTTAGTTATTTATTACTAACTCGCTCAAAGTCGATATACTGTCAGCATATTTACTTGGCCATCAAGATTCAAGCCTGTGAATTAATGCAAAAACTAAGTTAAAAGTGTCAGACAGCACAGAACCCTGAGGTACACCTGGTCTAGCCGGTAGCAGTTCTGAGGAATATCACTGAGTAACAACAGATCCTTGAATAGCAGCAGACTGGGTCCACTCTATAAACCAGTCATACAATCTCTTAGAGCAAGAAATCTGGGCAAAGCCATAAATAAAAGTGGGGCAAAGGCCCAAAAATTGGAACAATCTTTAAATATTGCTCTTACAAACTTAGAAAGTTGCTAGAATAATGAGTTTTGCATCAGTATGAATTTTTTGAAGGTAGGAAGTCTGAAACTGAAATGTCTGTCATTATTTCTAACTTCAATCTTTAATGATTTGCAATAATTTGCCAGAAAACCACAACTTTATGAAAAACTGACCAAAAATATGAGACAAAAATCTGGACATTCTGTGAAAATCTGTGCAGTTGAGAGGTATGAAGCTAAGTATTCAGCAAATTAAATGCGAGTTACAATTTCTATTAATCAAAGCTTTATGCGATGTAACACTTGGGTGGGAGTGAAATGATTTGTAAAAATCCAAAAATATTATTCCAGATGACAAAGTGAATTCTTTGTTGCATATTTCCCTTGCTTCCTGGATAGATTATTTTCATGTACACCAATTTACTCTATTTGACATGTCTTGTTTTATGATCAACAGTTATTTTGTCTTTAAACATTTCACACTGGCTGGTGCTTATTTTGATTTACTGTTGACTCTTAATAAAACTTATCTTTGGAAATGCATGGCCTTATCTTTACTCACTCCAATGCTTGTATACTGTTCATGCTAAGCAATTGTAATTAATGTGGTCATTTGTACCTTTTGACTTCCCACATCTATGTCAGTATTTGCACTGTGATCCCCAGGTTTAATGTTGTTATGTCTTAGATTACTTGCACTTATTATGAGTGCTAGGATATACATGGCTTCCAAAATGTTTATTTCCTTATTTTTGCTATATAGTAAGTTTTTATACTGTTTTAGCACCAGGATACGTATCTCCTATATTATTACACTGTAGTTTATTTTTCAAATACAAGATGGCTAATTATTCACTTGTTTGGTAGTCTGCTAGTCTGCTAGCAGTTTTCAGTTGTTTGCTAGTCTGCTAGCAGTTTTCAGTTGTTTGGTAGTCTGCTAGCAGTTTTCAGTTGTTTGGTAGTCTGCTAGCAGTTTTCAGTTGTTTGCTAGTCTGCTAGCAGTTTTCAGTTGTTTGGTAGTCTGCTAGCAGTTTTCACTTGTTTGGTAGTCTGCTAGCAGTTTTCAGTTGTTTGCTAGTCTGCTAGCAGTTTTCAGTTGTTTGGTAGTCTGCTAGCAGTTTCTCTTGACACTACAAAACATTTTATGTCTCACCACACTAGTAGTTCCTTCCTAACGTCCTCAGTGCCCTATATATATGTGCAATTGTTAGGATCCAACTTACTGTTTTTATTTTTCTTTTAATGACTGTGATAATTGGAAATCCAGAACAGTCTCTTTGTCAGCAATGACATAAATCATACTTATCAACTGTCCACATTTTTGCAGAATGTCCAGAGTTTTGCCTCATATCTTTTTTGGCAAATCATTGAAGATTGTCATCAGAAAATATGTGCAGACATTTAAGCTTCAGACTTTATACTCTTCAGAAAATTTGTGGTAACGTAAAACCTGTTAAGTTTATAAGAGTGACATTTAAAAATTGTCCTTATTTTTGGTTCTATCTTACCCCGTTATTTCTGGCTTTCTACAGATTTCTTGTGCTGAGTTTGAGAGGTAGGCCTTAGATCACAACCAATTGACAATGAGTAAAATGGATGAAATAGATACAGAGGTGCTAATCATTATTTAGAAAACATAGATACATAGGGGATACAGGTAAAGGCTATGTTTGGATAATATCATACATACAGTTGTTTGGAAATCACTGCAAAATTATTTTCTTCTTTAGATCAGGGCCCAGAGTTCCTTCCCTTAATTTTTAAGTAGTTTAACGTTGTTTTCTGTGAAAAATCTTTAATGTACCCATGTTAGTACTGTTGCTAGATTTTATAGCAGAGTATTGGTCACCAATATACCAGTTTGTTTGGCTTAGAAAATAATGATGTGCATCCTAGCTTATTGCTTGTCTTAAAATAATTTACCCCATTATTGGTATTCTTGTTTGTAAGGTTAGGGGTGTCCATACATCTGAATACCTCTTAGACTAAGGAGCAGTGGATGGATTATAAAGCAGGGCAGTAGACATCAGGGACACCTTTCTAAATTACCCCAATCCAATTAAAATGTTAATAGAACTCAGGTTTTACAGAATGAAAAGCAAATATAGTGAACCATTAGACAATAGGGACACTACTTAAAAAGATAATGAAAGCAGATTTTGTGGCACTAAATATGGAAAGGAAAGCTCTAGTATCTAACATTTTTGTCTGACTATATTGTCCCTGATATAAAGGGACCATGACAAGAGCTCTAGACAAAGCCAGAGGGACACTTGATGACAACAGGGAGTCAGTTTAAATAATATTCTACTCTACATAAAATGTTAATAGAGCAACAGGTCTTGCATTTGGATGCCTTTATTGAACAATGAGAAGAATGAAATTCTAACAACTGGCACTACTGATTGACTGTCATTATGCATGACTTGCAAACGGCAGTGACAAATCGAGGACATTCATAGGTTCATAGGTTCATACTAGGCTATCTGCCCTAGGGCATTTATAAGCCTAGCCAGAGTGTGTTTGGCTTTCGCCATCCATTTTAAATTAATTTTGCTATGTCCTTTTTCGAGGTTAGTATACTGTGCCTCTGTCTAACAGTGACACAGAAGTGATACCCGGGGTAAACCTACAATCTCCCATCCACTCATCAAGATTCCTGTTGAAGAGAGTCAATGAGGGACTCTGCCTAACCTGGACTGGGATTTTATTCCAGAGTGAAGGGAGCCTCTGGGTTATCAATCTGTCCCTCCAGCATGTCCTATTTATTTCAGTGTTGAGGTTCAAGTCTCTCGAGCGCATAGCTCAATGAGATTTGGATTTTCTGAGGTGCAGCATGTCCATTAATTCCGGGTTGGACATGGCTTTATACGTCAGGCACAGATTGCCTTTGAACAGGTGGTATGCCACTGAGTAGAGCTAGAGTTTTTTTTAACTGGGCAGCATATGGCATCTGTTTGAGCCCTTTGATCCTCTTGGTCAGGTACTTTTGGGGTATTTCCAGTTGCTGCAGGTGTCTGGTAAGGTACATCCCAAAAGGGGCATTGTACTCAATTATGGGCCTGATGAGGGATGAGTAAAGAGGCACGATGACCTCCCCTGATCTAGATGTGAATCCCTTCATGATTAGGTGGGCTATATAAAAGGTTTTTCTAACCACTTTGGCCACGTGGTTGTCAAATGAGAGATTGCTATCAACTTGGGTCCCCAGATCCCTAATTACTTCTTCTGTACTTAATGGATTACCACCTATGTGGTAATTTGTGGGCACTTTGTTTTTGCCAAATGGGATGACTATACACTTTTTGGCGTTTAGCTTGAGGCCATGGCTCTGGCACCAGTAAACTCTGTAAACTCAGGGACAGGTGAAAAGTATGAAGCTCTGTGTGTGTGTGTGTGTGTGTGTGTGTGTGTGTGTGTGTGTGTGTGTGTGTGTGTGTGTGTGTGTGTGTGTCTGTCTGTGTGTGCTTTTGCATTGGGGAATGAATAAGAACATGCCTGTACTGACACAATGCATGGAAAAGACTTGTTGGCACTTGCAGTTATCATCAAGTGATTCAGAGACAAGCAGATTAGCTCATGATGAGGTCTTTCCTAATTGCAACTAATGTGTTTCTGAATTACAGGTCTTCATAATTGCACTAACAGGCCCTTTCTGCCACAGCCTTACCATTCACAACCCAGCCTGTTTCTGAATCCTGGCCCTGGATTATACAACAGATATATATTACCTATTGGCATTTACTGGGTCAAGAGCACAGTTCAATGATCATCTGACTGATTGCAGAGCCCATTGAAATTTGTTGTAAAGAAAGAAGCTCTTCTCTGGGATGCTACATACAAGCCAGTAGCTATGGTATGTAGCACAGAAAACCTGAGCATGGAAACTACTTATAAATTGAAGAAAAAAATTGGAAATGCAGACGGTATGAAAAACAAGCGATACTGTCCTCAGCTCATTTGACTCTAGCCACATTTGATCCCCTTATTTTGTGTGAGCTGTTACTATGTGTGTTTTCCTTTGCTGTGTGCTGCATATCTCTGGCATTACTATCAATGTGTTCCTTTGCCAACATCAGTCATTTAGCAGACTGTACAATGAATGAGATTAACGAAGATCTGTGCTTTGGATCTGCATTTACTAATATTACTAACATGCCTATAACATCATTACCTCCTTCACCAGTATTGCCTTGGCTTCACCCTGACCTTGAGTAGCATCTTACCTTCACCAAGAATGATGCCACAATATGAAGACCAAATGATCAATTTCAACAATTGACTTAAGTATTGGTGTCATTCAAAGGGGATCTAATGCCTGTCAGTCTGGGATGACATGCTCAACAAGCCACGATGCTTCGCTAGGGACGGCTTGCACCTATCATCCCTGGGCTTTTGGATACTGGCAAAGGCTCTTACTACCCCCATAGTGCCTTTTTTAGGCAATGCTCAAAAGTCAAACCCACCTCCATAGGTATCACAAGGGATAAGAAACTAAGAGTAATGCTACACAATGCCAGAACTCTAAACCTCAAGATGCATGCACTTGAAACTCTCCTTAGCATGGAGAACATCGATATCTGTGCAGTAACAGAAACCTGGTTCAAGGCTCCCGAGAGCACTGGAGCACTACCAGGTTATACCTCATACCATGCTTTTCGGCCCCAAAACTTGGACCGAACTACAAAAGGAGGGGGAGTATCAATATTCGTCAAAGATACCCACACCTCAAGGTTGGTGGCACAGCATGAAGCATCATAGACTATCCATGTGCAACTAACAGTGGGTAAAACTGCCTTCCAGTTTATAGCCTGCTACAGACCACCCTCCCAAACCCAGGAACTCCACTTGGCCTTCCTGAGAACACTGGAAAATATGAAGGTCTCTCCAAACACCATTATATTGGGCGACTTCAACTACCCAAACGTAGACTGGGAGCATTACTGTAGCTCCAACACCCTAACCCAAAGGTTCCTAGAATTTATAAACTCAAATGCTATGGAACAACTTGTTACCACTCCCACAAGAGGGGAAAACATACTGGACCTGATCATCACCAACATGGGGACTCTATGCTCCAGACCAGAAGTGTATCCCTCACTGGTAAGATCAGACCATAAACTAATCTCACTGGATATTCACATCCCGACCCCATCCCCTGTCCAGAAACCACAGTGAAAAACTTCTCTAAAGCAAATTTCACACTCCTCAAAACCGAGGTAGAATCCTTCAAAGCCCCCAGGCCTGTGGAAAATACGGCCCAGACCGCAGAATCCTTTATAAACGCATTCTATGAACACCTTCAGGAATGCATGGATCATGCAATCCCAAATAAAACCAAGACCCAATCCTCCAAAGGCAGATTTCCTGTCTGGTGGACCCCAGCCATAAACAAACTATACAATAGAAGGAGGAAGCTACTACATGATAGAGCAAAATCCCAAAAAGGGAAGGCATCTCTGATCAGTATTAGCAAAAAACTATGGGCACTCATAAAATCGTCTAAGGCCAGCTTAGAGAGAAAAATTGCACAGGACACTAAGGATAATCACAAGGCTTTCTTTAGTTATGTTAGGAACCTGGGTGGGAATTCCCAGATATGCTTAGAATTAGTCCAAAATGACAAAAAATACACCGAACCCACAGACATTGCCAACATCCTAGCTGACAGTTTCAGCGCAAACTTCTCCCCCCCACTCCCCACCAAAAGGGCAAATATCTATCCCAGCAGAGTGCTGCCCCCCTGACATCTCAGATGCTGAGGTAAGAGCCGCCCTCTCCAAAGCAAAAAACACAGCACCAATGGGACCAGATGGTGTCCCGGGCTGCATCCTACATGAACTCCAAGAAGAGCTAAACACAAACATAAAACTACTGCTCAACCTCAGCCTTACTACAGGATATGTACCCAAAGAGTGGCGTACAGTAACGGTGGTCCCTCTCCACAAAGGTGGTGCCTCACTGGATCCTGGAAACTATCGCCCCATAAGCCTGACTAGCTTGGTCTGCAAAGCTATGGAAAGGATCATCATGGACCTTATAAATAAAGATATTGGGGACCTACAGTCACTGGATCCTACCCAGTTTGGCTTTGTTAAGAGCGGATCCTGCCTCTTAAACCTGGCCAATTTCTTTGAAACAGTCACCAAGGCCATTGACGAGGGGAAGGTGGTCCACACAGCCTACCTGCACCTTGCAAAAGCCTTCGATACAATACCCCACTCAGGCATTATAGATAAGCTCACCAGCTTAAATATAAACCCCTATGTCACTAGATGGGCTGCAAACTGGCTCAAGGACAGAACCCACATGGTTAGAATTGCTGGAGCCATGTCAGACTCCAAACCAGTTACAAGTGGTGTCCCACAAGGCTCAGTCCTGGGACCTCTCTTGTTCGGTATATATTTCTCAGAGGTACAGGCCAACATGGAAGGACTGTGGCTGACCAGGTTCGCAGATGACTGCAAACTGGGCACCATAATCGACTCTCCAGCCGACACAAGCATCCTCCAAAAGGGCCTCATAGAAACAGACAACTGGTGCCAGAGCCATGGCCTCAAGCTAAACGCCAAAAAGTGTATAGTCATCCCCTTTGGCAAAAACAAAGTGCCTACAAATTACCAAATAAGTGGTAATCCATTAAGTGCAGAAGAAGTAATTAGGGACCTGGGGACCCAAGTTGATAGCAATCTCTCATTTGACAACCACGTGGCCGAAGTGGTTAGAAAAACATTTTATATAGCCCACCTAATCATGAAGGGCTTCACATCTAGATCAGGGGAGGTCATCGTGCCTCTTTACTCATCCCTCATCAGGCCCATAATTGAGTACAATGACCCTTTTGGGATGTACCTTACCAGACACCTGCAGCAACTGGAAAGACCCCAAAAGCACCTCACCAAGAGGATCAAAGGGCTCAAACAGATGCCATATACTGCCCTGTTAAAGAAACTCCAGCTCTACTCAGTGGCATACCGCCTGCTCAGAGGCGATCTGTGCCTGATGTATAAAGCCATGTCCAACCCAGAATTAATGGACATGCTGCACCTCAGAAAATCCAAATCCCATTAAGCTACGCGCTCGAGAGACTTGAACCTCAGCACTGAAATAAATAGGACATGCTGGAGGGACAGATTCATAACCCAGAGGCTCCCTTCACTCTGGAATAAAATCCCAGTCCAGGTTAGGCAGAGTCCCTCATTGACTCTCTTCAAGAGGAATCTTGATGAGTAGACAGGGGATCGTAGGTTTACCCCGGGTATCACTTTTGTGTCACTGTTAGACAGAGGCACAGTATACTAATCTCAAAAAAGGGCATAGCAAAATTAATTTAAAATGGGTGGCAAAAGCCAAACACACTCTGGCTAGGCTTATAAATGCCCTAGGGCAGATAGCCTAGTATGAACCTATGAACCTATTCCATATTGTCTTTACAGAATTCAATTTTTTTTTCCTGCAAAAGTCCTCCACAAAATGCTATTTATGTAAATCACCATCTCAGCAAGCCCCTGAGGTTTCTGATTTTGTTACATATCACTATGGTATATAATTATATTCAATGAAGGAAAATATATATATGCATACATCAATATATATATATATATATATATATATATATATATATATATATATAGACGGAGGACACTGGGTCGAATAACCAGATATACCAACAGCCATATAATTGACTTAAGAACATCAAAACAACAAAGCTTGATATGTTCTGTGCATTTTCATGGAATGACCATGGAGCAGACTAAACCAAACACAAGGGTTTTTGGACACCTCCACATCTCCTGCTAATTATATAGACATCCCTAGTGAAAGGAAATATTCTCCTACCCAGGGATTGTTGAGCAAGTCTTTTTAGAATCAAACCCTAAGGGTAGGATTGCACTGCTCACCTTGTTTAAAACAGCAGCAGCATTAAAAAAACTCTCACTGTTACAACCATGGTCAACTGAGTAGTGTACCATTGTGTGCTCCATTTTATTCTAATCTGTGTCACAAGAAAGGGAGTAGAGGGTTATCCTTCACAGACCCCTCTACACACCCCCACCCTAAGTACCACAAAACCCAGCACTTATCCGCTAAACAATTCCAACAAACTAAATGCAAGGAATGCATGTTATGACTTGGAGACCAGACCTCTTTCTGTATAACTTATAACCCCCCCACATCTCACAAAAACAACCTTACATTAATACATCACTTCTTCCCTTATTTCTCCTCCTTCCTTGCTAATCCTAATCTGCCTGCTAAGCAGCAAGCACAGCATGTTTCTGTATAAATTTATTTGCTAAGCACAAACCTCATTTGCAGACTGCAGTTTCATTGCATAGCTGTTCCACAAAAAGTGTTTTCTGCAAACAATCATCTCAGTAACCCCCCTCCCCCAGAATCTATTACATACCAGAATGATATATGATTGTACTCATTGAAAGATATGATATATGCATGCACACATGTACATATTTATAAGCAGAGTCATACATATATATATCTATATATATATCTATATATATATATATATATATATATATATATATATATATATATATATATATATATATCTGAACTAAATCCACAAAAGACTAAGAACACTAGGTCCACAGGCTCTTGAGATGCCAATTTCACCTTAACGAAACCAATTGCTAGCAAATTCAATACTGCTGTAGTATAAAAGTGTCAACCACTCATTTGTCATAAAAACTTCAGTTTATTAACAGATTTGGTTAAGCGCTTTCACCCGCTATAATGGGGACTTCATCAGAACATCTCTAAAAGAACCTGTTAAAGTTTAAATAGCAGTTTTGGCGCCAATAATGCGAACATTTAAACCAACAAGTGCACATAAGAAATTTTCGCTTTTCCTATATATTTTAACCTTCCAATACAAAATATGATTATTTCTCAATAAGATGCATGTATTTAAAAGAATCATTTTTAAAAATTATATAAATCAGTTAAAAAATATGTAATTCATCAATAAAAAAATATAAATATTTCTTTAATATTTAATGCTTAATATTTAATTTTATTTATTTTATTTATTTAAATTTGTTGACCGGGAGTGTCCGACTGGACGTGGGTCCATTTTCAGCGGAGGCCCGGAGAGAAAAACTCCACAGTAAAATAAACATTAATAAGCATTAATTAATGCATATTAAATATTAAATTATTACTGCGGTGGTGGTGCTGTGGTAGCATTGTCGCCTCACAGTTAGACATTGCCCATTTGATTCTCAGTCAGAGCATCTTCTGTGTGGCGACATGCATGAGTGGGCGTTCCTTCATTGAAGGTTGTGCGTTAGGCCCGGCAAGCCAGCACGTAAAAATCTACTGCCAATCATTAGTGGACCGGAGTTCCGCTGTGGCGACCCCTAACCAGGAAAAGCCAAAAGACACAAACAATTAAATATTAAATTATTGGTCTTAATACATTAGGCTTATTCTGTTGCAATTTTTATGACAGTAACATAAAATATCTATGCAATAGCCAAAAGATGTTTAATAGTGACATAATCATTAAGCCCTGGAGGTGTAGAAGCATCGGTAAACAATTGCCACCATATTTCTTTGAAAGATAACATACCCTTAATATTACCCCCACCCCAGGATCTATCTGAATATTGTCCAATATGGCAAATTTAAAATGATGTCTATCACCAAACTTGTTTACATGCCTATATAGGGAGTTGTTTACATCCTTCGTCTTAATGCTGTACAAGTGTGCGTAAATACGTTTCTTGAAATTCCTCTTGGTCTTCCCTGTATAGTATCCTGTGCATGCTGCACATTATTGGTGCCAAAACTACTATTTAAACTTTAACAGGTTCTTTTAGAGATGTTCTGATGAAGCCCCCATTATTGGGGGTGAAAGCACTTAACCAAGTCTGTTAATAATCCAAAGTTTTTATGACAAATGAGTGGTTGACACTTTTATACTACAGCAGGATTAAATTTGCTAGCAATTGGTTTTGATAAGGTGAAATTGGCATCTTAAGAACCCGTGGACCTAGCATTCTTAGTCTTTTGTGGATATTGTTCAGAGGTATACGGAACGCTTCAGTTTTTTTTTTTTTTTTTTGGTTCTATATATGTGTATATATATATATATATATATATATATATATATATATATATATATATATATATATATATGCACACACACACACACACACACACACACACACACGTAAAAGTATTACTTTAACTTTGTTAAGATGCTAATTAAGTTGCTACATTTTACATTTTGAAATTTGGCTTTTCCTTTCTTTCATTTGTTTTTTTTTTTTTGTTTTACTGGAAGGAAATTGTTTATTAGCCATGCATCAAACTAAGATTCTTCTCCCTATTCAGTCCATGATCAATGATGGCAACATTTCAAGCTGTTTGAATCAGCATTTAATATAACCATGTAAGCTGCATAAGACACAAAGCTTCACGGGTATTGACCTCTCTTTACTGAGAAGATGACCACACGGCCTTCTACAACTATGTCTGCCACCTCAAAGGCAGCACACAGCAGTGTGTCAAACTTGTGGTCAGTAGTGCCACCTTCAATGAGCACAGCAACATAGTGATTTTGCTGGCTGAAACTCTACTCTCCACTCCCTCTTGCCACCCCTATGAAATACCTCCAAGAATATTCCCCCTGACCAACTACTAGCAGGGAACAGGTCCTGGTAGCACTCACTAAAACCAAAAACACAGCCTCAAAGTGGCCTGACAAAATACCAGGATGCCTCCTAAATGGTTTGAAACAAGACCTATCAGGATCATATGAGTCACTTTTCATCTATAGCATCAAAATAGGCTTTGTCCCACAAGAATGTGAGACTGCAATGGTTATCCTACTTTACAAGGGTGGACAATCAACTGACCCCAGAAACTACAGACCCATTAGTTTTGACTTCTCTAGTATGCAAAGTCATGCAATGAATTATTATGGAAATGATCAACAAAGACCTTGGCGACCTTTAAACACTGAACCCAACCTAGTTTGTCTATGTCAAGGAAGGATCATGCCTACTATACATGGGGGAATTCTTTGAGACAGTTACCAAGGCAATGGATGTGGGAAAACAGTGCATACCACCTACATGGACCTGGTTTGGGCATTCGCTACAATACCCCACTCAGGTATAGTTGACAAACTCACCAAACTGGGCATAAATCCCTATATAACTCACTAGATTGCAAGCTGGCTCACAGACAGGACCCAAAAAATCAGGAGAGGTGATATTATCTCCACTAAGAGACCAGCCACCAGTGGGGTACCTCAAGGGTCCATGTTGGGACTGCTCCTATTAGGCATCTACTTCTCAGAGGTAAAGCTTAATGTCAAAGGGTTTTGGCTTACCAAGTTCACAGATGATTAAAACTAGGAACTATCATAGATTACTCCCACAACACAAATAACTTACAAGAGTGTGTAATACAGACAAATGACTGGTGCCAAAGTTATAGACTAAAACTCATTGCCAATAAATGCCTTATAGTGCATTTTGGGACAATAGCCATCTAATTACTTCACCAATAAGACATTCCTAAAAGTTAACCCTGTAGTCAGAGATCTGTGAAAATATGCAGAGAGTAATCTGGTATTTGACCAACATCTGGCCAACGTAATAAGAAAATTGTTCTGTGTCACCCAACTTAAGTAAGGGCATGACACTGAGGTTCAAGGAATGGATAGTGCTGCTTTATTTAACCCTAATCAGACCCATTGTTGAGTATAATACCCCCTTCAGCATGTACCTGACCAGACATATGCAACAGCTAGAATACCTACAAATGTTTTTTACTAGGTGAATCCGAGGAAAAAGCTTATTGTCTTAAACAGATCACCTTAAATCCCTTTCTTTGAACTCAATCACCTACAGATACTGACAGACAATCTATACCTGGCATACAAGAAATCCTCAGAGCCAGCTCTGATGGACATTTTGCACATCTGCAAAATGAACAGCATCAGAACATCTAGATCCAAGGATATCAATTTCGCTTGTGGCATAAACAGAACATTTTAACAAGAGAGGTATGTGTCAGAGGATCCCATTCTATGGAACAGGCTCCCCATCCATGTGAAGCAAAATCCAACCCCTAACCCTATTTTAAGCTTAACCTTGAAGAATGGATGGGGAAATCAGAAATTCATTCCAGGTCTGGCCTCCATGTCTCTGATAGACAGGGGCAGATAGCAACTATGTCCAAACTAACATACCCCCCCCCCCACATAACCAGTGGAAACTTCCTAACTAATATATGCCCTCCTAATATACAGCTTGGTTGGGTTTTGTGGCTAGGCTTATATAGGCCTTGGCAATCTTAACACCAGTGTATACCTATGAAACTATGTGTACATATGGATATTAATGACATACTTTCACATCACTTGATAATTTTTCCCTGAAAGTATTGGTGACATATAAAGGGAAAAAATAGTTTTACCATTAAACTGTTCCTATGGATTAAAATACATATATATATTGTAACACTAGTTGATTGCTGGAGTTACACAGATGGTTAGAAAAAGTTTGCAACTGCTGAATTTTGCAAATATGGCCATAAAGGAAACTATCACTAGGAACACTTCAAACATTTTGAGATTATAATTCCAGCTGTTAAGGATATCAGTTCAGTACTTACATTCCTGCTGGGCTGCTTATAGTATATTTACTCTTGGAAGAGTGTAAGTAAAAAGAAGCCGAGAATTTTGTTAATGTTAGATATCCATCCATGACTTCACAGATGTAAGACATTTTCATTAAACAGCCTAGTTGATCTGATCTCTTTTGTACTGTATAACTCATAAGAAATATGACAAGGTTATAATGTTCACTGAGCTAATATTTCATTTTTGGCAAGAAAGTGTAAACACAAAATGTAGTTCAGAATGCACATTCATCTAAATGGTGTATGTTTATGTAGATATGAGTTTTAAAAGATAGCAGTTAGTACATTATTACAAGATAAGTGTTTAACTTTTACTTTGAGATATCTAAGGCTTCATGTTGTAAGGGAAAACACATTGGCTTGCACCTCGGATATACTCCCTTTATTGCAGTATATGTTTCAAAAGGGAACACTTCTTCTTCTGACAATAAATTTGCTGCTTAAATTTTAAAAAGAAAAAAAAATGCACGGGTCATATAAGTTGTGTCATGCCGTACATGTAATTCAAGTATAAATATCTTTGAAGTGGTAGAAGGCCAACAGCATGCTTTGTTAACAACATTTGCAGCATTAAGTTGTTTTCATTTGATACCATAGTCAAGTTATTAACCTATTTATTATTATGGCACATTTTAATATCCTGGCTTGAAAAAAAATCACACTTTCTCACTTACTCACTCCCATATTTGGCTCAGTCATACCTGAAGTATGCACTGAACTGGCCTGTAAAATTCTCTTTCCACATTACTACTAAGTGGATAGTGCCTGTCATAGTTGCATATATATGATATTTATGCAGAATTGCATATTTTACTACTAGAGAAGTAGAAATGTAGAAAAATCTACAAAGCAGTGGTAGCTTACATGGGTACAATTGACAATTCTACCAACATTATGAAAGTCTTCAGTTGTTATTGTGAAGTATCAGTAACTCTATATTGTGCAAGTTTTTATCCAAAATATTAATATGTCATATATATCATAATTTGGCATAAATCTAAGATCATTCTTTCTCATGAACTGTCAAGCCCATGTGTGTCAAAATCCCACTTCTAAAACCTAAAAGCTGACTTGCATGGTGAAATGTTATTCCATTGTCAATGGAAAACACCTGACATAGTTGCATAAATATTGCCTAAATATATTTATGGACATTTGTAAAGTACTAAAGAAGTCCAAGTATCTGAAAATTGTTCCAGTTAGACAAATGGTATCACGAAAATGTTTTCCAGATATATGTTAAGTTTTCATGTGATACTATGACATGCCTTCTAAACCCTCTCATGGTCAGTGCTTCTAGTATGAAACTACACTGAGAAGCTAATGCTGAAAAATATTGTCTGAAAGATGGTAAGGTGAAACAAATTAACTTTAAGCATGGTTTACAGGGATCAAGCCCCTTACCCCTCTCCCCATGTGGGGTTTCCTCCACAACCCTTGAACTTATAGATGATCATGAAATCACTAAGTGTTTTGCAATTTGTATGTACCTGTGAGGGGGGGGGGTAAAACAAAATGATTATAATTGGCTTTTGTAATACTTGCTGTTTTATAATATCTGTAATAACTTCTGTTTTAACTTTGTATGATTTCTTGGAGCTTTTCTCCCCAGGCCTCTACTGAAAATGGACATTTATCCAGCAAGACTAGCCCGGTCAACAAATGTAAAATAAAATAAATAAAATAAAATAAAATAAAAAATAATGACATGATGGTCAACCTAACTAAAAGAAGGGAGAAATCTCCCAAAACAAGAGAATCATTATTGGCACACACTTAGAAATTGCATAGACACTGATTTCCTATGGAAGACATTGATCAATGTTGTGTTGTTCAGCTTTTTTTCCCACTGAGCCAATGACATCCAGAATCATAGGATCATAGAAGGTTACTAGGCTAATGGCCCTGGGGCCCTTACAAGCCTAGCCAAGAGTTTACCTGCAAAAAAACAAATGTCAGTCAGCACCTGTTACCCCTGTCAATGAAGGACAAAGGGGGAACCCCTGGGGCAAATTTGTGGTTTTCCATCCACTCATCAAGGTTGCACTTGAGAAGGGTCAGCGAGGTACTCTGTTTGACAAGTATGGGAAGTCTATTCCAGAGACGGTGTAGCCTCTGGGAGACAAACCTGTCTCTCTAGCAGGTTTTGTTGATGTTGCATATTAGATTTAGGCCTATTGAGCAGGTAATGTGCGAGGAGTTAGACTTACAGATATGGAGCATATCTAGTAGGGCAGGGTATGATACTGCCTTATAGGCAAGACACAGATCACCTCTGAGCAATCTGTAGGATACCAAGTAAAGTGATAGTGATTTAAGCCTGCCCACATAAGACATGTGTTGGAAGCCATGGATTCTTTGTGAGGTATTTCTGTGGCCTTTCCAGTTGGTGCAGGTGTTTGGAGAGGTACATACAAAATGGGGCGTTATACTCAATTATAGGTCTAGTGAAGAGGAGTACAGGGAGGTAATAGCCTCCTTTTTTCTGGATGCAATCCCTTTACTTATGAGATGAACCAAGTAAAAGGCTTTTCTGACCACTGTCGCCACATGATAGCTAATGTGAGAATGTTATCAACCTGAGTACCCAGGTCTCTCACCATGGGTTGTGTGTTTAGGGGGTTCCATTGATGTGGTAATTATTAGGGACTGTGTTTTTGCAGAATGGTATGATAATACATTTTTTTGCATTTAACTTAAGGCCATGAATTTGGCACCAGTTATTTGTAGCTGTGAAACCCTCTTGCAGTATGTTAATGCCATTTGGGGAGTCAATGACTACACCCACCTTACAGTCATCTGCAGACTTGGTCAGCCACAGGCCTTGGTCTTTGCCTGGACCTCTGAGAAGTAGATGCCAAACACTAGGGGTCCCAGGACAGATCCCTGGGGAACACCACTAGTGCCACCTCTGCTGTTGGAGGTGGTGGCACCTATTTTGACCTTGTGGGTCCTATCTCTGAGCCAGTTGGCCACCCATCTGATGAGACAGGGATTAACACCAAGTTGTGTTAACTTTTCAATGATGCTAGAGTGGGGAATTGTATCAAAGGCCTTGGCCAGATCAAGGTAAGCTGTATGTACTGACTTTCCCTCATCCAGTCCTTGGTGACAGTCTCAAAGAAGTCAACTAGGTTCAGGAGGCAAGATCTGCTCCTGACAAATCCGAATTGGGTGGGGTTGAGT
The DNA here is from genome assembly GCF_019279795.1 of Protopterus annectens. Lineage (NCBI taxonomy): Eukaryota > Metazoa > Chordata > Ceratodontiformes > Protopteridae > Protopterus > Protopterus annectens. The sequence continues at coordinate 209,521,153 of NC_056732.1, read as the reverse complement.
GTTTTGAGATTGCCTATGTCCTTGTTTGTGAGATCCATAATAATACGCTCCATGGCTTTACAGATCAGACTTGTCAAGCTAATGAAGCAATAGTTTCCTGAGTTAGTAGTGGCACCACCTTTGTGCAAGGGGATGACAATGGCAGTTCTCCAGTCTGCTGGAATGAAGCCTGTAATTAGGCTGTGGTTGAATAGGGTGCTCAGTGGCAAAGGTAGTTCTTGCTGGAGATGGTGCAGAATACAGCCTGGGATATTATCAGGTCCCGTGGAAGCTGTGTTCTTTACCTCTGATAGGGCCTTTAACACTTGATCTATGGAGATGTGAGGTGAGGGACAAGTATCAGGGATGTCATCTGGACCTTTGGGGGGTGATAAGGGGTGAAGTTTGCACTGAAGTGACTTTCATCTCTACCATCTGTAGAATAGCCATAGTCAAGTTATTATTAAAAGTAATAGTGGTATATATTCATAAGTAGGTACTGTAATATCCACAAAATATTTGTTCGTATCAAATCAAACTGTACAAATAACACAGAAAAAATGTAAAGCTTCAAGAAACACACTCTGACTATTGCAACTGGTGGAAGCAAGACTGTTAGCAACTTTCTGGAATATCACAACTGGAAGCATGGATGTGGTGCTCAGCAATTATCACATGCAAAAAGCATTAACTGGGGTGGCCATAGTGGTGCAGCTGTTAGCGTTGCCTCCTCATCACAAGAGGTTCTCAGGTTTGATTCTCAACTGGGGTGCCTTCTGTGTGGAGTCTGTATGTCCTCCCCGTGCTCACATGGGTTTCCTCCAGGTGCTCCAGTTTCCTCCCACGTCCCAAAGACATGCAGTAGGTGGATTGGACACTCTAAATTGGCCCTAGGTGTGAGTGTGTGCGTGCCTTTTGTGGAAGGTTCAGTGCCAGGCTGGCAACTCGACACTGTAAAACTCCACTGCCAATCATGAGCGGACAGATGATCCACTGTGGTGACCCCTAACCGGGAAAAAGCTGAAAGAAGAAGAAAAAGCATTAACTGAAATGAAACCATTGTTTTTACTTTCATAACTCAGAATCCTGTTGCCACACCATACATTTGAGTGGGCATATTATTTCCTCCTGAAACAACCAGTCACAATCACACACAAGCATATCTCACACAGACACATACACCTCCAGACATGCACACATATGCACCCCCCCCCCCATACACACACACACACATTTCCTTATATTGGAACATATTGAGAAAAAATGGTTTTGAAAAGTTTCCAAATCCAAAAGTTTTGCATTAGCAAGCATTTTACGAATAATGGGACTCTGAAACTTAGATGTCTGCCATTATTTAATGAATGCAATCTATAGTGATTTTCCAGAAAACCTCAACTTTTATGAGGAACAGACTAAAAATATGAGACAATATCAGTACATGTGAGACATACGGGTCACAAACACAAACACAAATGTGCACACTCTTCATGATTACAAAAAAACAGGCAAAATTAATCTAATAGTTCTTAACATTTTAACAGTTATTCACAATCACACACACACACACACACACACACACACACACACACACACACACACACACACACACACACACACACACGCACACACACGCACACACACATAGATATATACACATAGACACACACACACACACACACACACACACACACACACACACACACACACACACACACACACACACACACACACACACACGTACACACACATAGATATATACACATAGACACACACACACACACACACACACACACACACACACACACACACACACACACACACACACACACACCTCTTAACTCTAATAGGACTCATCCAGATCATAGTAATGGCATGAATGGGTTATAGTTTAACTCTCTTAGAGAATATGGACATTTGTTGACAACAAGATGTCTTTGCTGCTTATAACGTTGTCCAGATTTGCTATAGCTTTCCTTCCATAAAGCAAACATCCTTTAAATTTATGCTACAATTATTGTCTGCAGAAACCTTTGGAATCTGGAAAATGACATTTGTCACTGTTTCTATTTCTTTCTCATCTATTGACAAACAACTGCTCGGACTAGATGCCATAATTTTATTTATTTGTTTATTTATTTATTTATTTTGGGGTTGATAAACAAGCCACTTTTTGTGCTTTCTACTTTCACATTCATTAACAGGTTCATCAACTCTTCTTCATGTTCTCCCATCAAACTGGTATCATAGTCATATCTGAGGTTATTGATATTTCTCTCAGCAATTTTGATTCCAGTTTGTCTAACCCAGCATTTTGCATGCTATATTCAGCATACAAATTGAATAAGTGGGTAAATATACAATCCTCAACATACAGTCAGTTATTCCATATTTGGTTCTAATCATTACTTCTTGTTCTGCATGCAGATTCTTCAAGAAATATGTCTGTGATCTAGCATCTGTATTTGTCTAGGAAAGTCCTACACCTTGTTACAGTCCACACAGTCATAGACTTTAGCATGTGAATAAAGCAGAAGTAAATATTTTATGCAACATGTTCGCTCTTTTCATTATCTATTGGATGTGGGAATTGTATCGCTGGTGCTTTTTCCCTTCTTGAACTAGTTTGTCCATAGGATAGGTCTGGCCTTGAAGTACAGAATGATATGGGATATAAACTAGCAGAATTCTGTAAAAATACCTCAAGGGTTAGAGCAAACATCCTGTTTCAGCAACCTAGGAGCCTTTGCACATGCATGTCACCAAATGATTATCATCAGAACTGAAAAACAAGACCTAGAGCTGACTATGGCTCATCATCAGCTTCTTATTACAAAGTTTCGAATTAAATTAAAGACAACGAGAAAAAACATATAGAGCAGTGAAGTATGAGCTTAAAAATGCTCCGAATGAATATGCAGTGGAGTTGAAAAATAGGTTTATGTGATTAGACCTGATGGATACAGCACCTGAAGAACTATGGCCAGAAGTGGTATAAAAACATTGAAAATAGGAAGCAGATTATACATGCAAAATGGTTGTCTGTGAATGCCTTAGAAGTGGCTGAGGAATGCAAAGGGAAGAGTAATGGGGATAGGAAAAGTATGTCAAACTGAACGCTAATTTTCAGTGAATAGCACGGAGAGATGAAGCCATTGTTAAATAAGCAATGCAGGGAAACAGAAGCAGATTTCTGAATGTAAGAATCCAGAGATCCATTCAGGAAGAATGATGATAACAGGGAAACTTCCAGAAATGGGCGCAATGACAGGAAGTACCTAAAAGCAGTAGATGATACTATGAAGAACTATATAAGAAGACCACTAGCGTCAGGGATAAATACAATCAAAACTTATTTGGTATATAACGAAGCACCCAGGTACTGAAATTAAAAGGCCCTAGAAAGCCTTCCTAAAAACAAGGCCACATGAAGTGACAGAATTCCCATTTAACTGCTTAAAAATTCTTGAAAATGACGCTGTTGCAGTGCTGTTTGGAATTTGCCATCAAAGCTGGAACAGACAGTTGCTTTCAGACTGAAAAAAGGTCAATTTATATTCCAGTTTAAAAAATGCCAAAGAGGGTTCAACCCAAAACTTGTAGCTGTTTCACATGCTAGCAAGGTAATGCTCAAGATCATGTGAGATCATGTGAGATCCTGCAAAATATGATAAAGAATAGCAGTTCACAGACAAGAGGAAACTACACATTGATAAGTGCAAGTTTAACGCTAACAGATGCAAATATAGTTATATACTTAACTTAGTGATCAGATGTGGGGAAATGGAAAAACTGGGTTAAATCAATACAGCAATTTACTTAGGGTTTAGGTTCATACTAGGCTAACTGCCCTTGTGGGCCATATTAAGCCTAGCCAGTTACTCAATGTAAGAATCAAACCCTTCACCTTGTGTCTCTAAGGTAAATACCTTAACAATTATACCAACCTCCCACCCCTATGGCAAAATAAATTATGACCAATACTTTACAACAGATTGAAGCACCCCAGTTTTGTGCTACAATTATGATGAAATACCATGACTATGGTCAAATAGGAGGGCGTTCCATACAAGCAGAGTAAAACATGAAAATCAGACTGACCACATATATTCATCATTTAGATTAAGTTCTATCAGAAGATCTCCACAGTTTTGATGTAAATCCATACATTTATAATTGGATTAGTAACTGGTTAAAAACAGAGAGCAAAGTGTAGTTTTTCGGTGTGCAAGATCAACTGGAACTCTTACTATCAGGGAAGTACCACAGAGCTCTGCTTCCGGGCATTTCTTTAATGTGGCATGCTTGAGTTTCCCAACATTGTCAAAACTTTATGTGTGTCAAAATACAGTGATGATTGTAAGATAGAAGTTGTGCTGTATGAGTGTAATGGCATTAATAAGTTTAATGTATATTTAATGACTTTACAGACCTGGGACAAGAGCATTGGATTTCATTTCAATATAACCAAAAGCAAGGTAATTTTATTTGTAGCTAAATCCAAAGAACATTATTGAGATAAAATTAGGAAATAAAGATCAGGAAATCATAAAAAGTGAGATATTGTGAAACTATCGCATGCTCAACAGTTTATTTTGGGTAAGTAGTCTTTGTCAATGAGTGTTTTAATTGATAGGGGGATGGGAGGAGTCAGTGCAGCTGAATGAAATTCATCTGGTCAGAATGTCTCCCTACAAAAACATCTATTTTATGTGTTTTTCAATCGTTTTTGTAACAATGCTTTTCAGATTTGATGAGTGACAGTTTATTAAAGATTTAGAAGACAGAAAATATCTTTCTTTAATAATATTATTACATTAATAAACAGACTCAAACATAAATGAGAGTAAAGGCATTCCTAATTAAAAAAAAAAGTAAATTGATGCACATTCTCAATGCTGCACTTTGGACACAGCATCAGGTGACATTCAAGGCCTTGTACAGTACCTTAACATTCGTATGCAAACTCCTCACTGAACTTGTAATGAAAAAAATTAGATTGGAACAATCTTGTTACCTATAGCTGGCTCTTAAGATTCATAGTTAGGGCAGGTTAAAGGGGGCATCTGCCCTGGGTGCATACTTTTAGGTGTCATGATCAGTAATGCTGATGGGGTAGAAGTGCAGTAACTAAAATGTTTTGCATGTGTTCATTTGGTATTGGTATCCTGTGGCTGTTAGAATAAATGAACCTGGGTCAGGTCTCCTCAGTCTCAGACAGAAGCATTTTTTTTTTGCTCTTTTAAGTTTTGCATTTAGGAGTAACTGATGCACCAATTTACCTGTCTACTGCTCTGCTCCTTTCTTTCATGGTATGGTATCAGAAAATACCTTTTGCAAATCATCAAGAGAATAATTCCATCTCTAGTTTCACAGGGTTCATCCATCACTTTTTTTCTGTAGTAAAACATTTTTATTATTCAAATAAATGAACTGCAAAGCAAGACAGTCCAACTTCTTATCCCATTATACAAACAGTGAGTCAGATAATATTCCCATCATGTAGGATAAAGTGAAGATTTCCTTTGGCATACTCTTCACTAAGACATCTCATTACTGCTTTTGAAAAACAACACTTGTCAATGCATTAATACAACCGTGATGTATTTTGTTTAACCTGATACTATTTTTTATAGGTGGTTTGGAAGAAATAATACAATCTCCAGATATTGCATTTTACCAGCCATGCTACCGCAGGTAATGTGGTTGAATAAATACAAGACGCAAGCCTGATAAGACCAGCCCATGAGACAGGCAAGATGTTTCACAGTAGTATAACACCCATGTTCAGTATCAGAGAACAGTGTTTCTTAAAGGACCAGGACTATAATGTTGTATTTTGCCATGCTCATTTCTTTTTACGATAAAACATTTTTATTGCTAAAAGTCAAGAATGTCATGGTGAGAATGTTTGGTCATGCTTGCACATATAAACACTGCACCGAATTACATCTGCCATTATGTAAAATTAAATATGTGGTGCCTAAGTTTGGCTTTTGTCAGTAGAGGCTACCAGAGAATAGCACATGTCATACCATCTAAATTACAATACTGTATATCACTTCCCCTTGACCATCTTTTAAATTAGTGTGCCTTCTGTATCTTACTGACCCCAGTCATGAGAGTTGTTACTGACAGACAAAACAATATACAGTACCACAAAGACTGTTTGCTTCAGTTGTACAACACTATTAACCCATTTTACTCATAATCAGTGATCAAGTGCCAGTGAAAAACTATTCACAATGCAGACAAATACTTAGATCACCTGGAATCCTAGGCAATCCCCAATATGGCACCGCTTCAACAAAAGTTGAAGACAAATAAATAAATTAACAAATAAATAAAAATAAATGGTCTTCTGCATTTTGCTACTGTAGCAAGCTGATTGCTACAACTGAAACAAACATTTCACTGTTAGCACACAACAGGTTTTAACCCCAAACACAAAGTAGTGCTGGCGTTCATTTATGAAGCCACAATAACATGACAGGTTCATAGATCAATACTGCTGCTGGACTCATACCACGTTGAGCATCTGCTGATTAAACCCCTTAATAGCTTGGAGCTGGCAGAACCAATCCCTTCACTCTAACTTAGTTATGGCTTTGTGTCAAAGCAGCAAGACCATTGTTGCTTCCTGAAGACCATCATTTTTACAGGTATATTTGTTTTGTAGAGTAGAATTACGGCGTCCTACAGATGTTAGAGTTTACTAAGCCCAATTCATATGATTATCCTGTTAAGAACAGGTAACACAGAAACTTGCAAGGTGTGTGAAACAAAATTTCCCTAAGATTTTTTTTTTTTTTTTTTAATCTCTGGAGCATTGCATCATAGCCACACCCATCTCTTGTTTATGAAGGAGCAGCATATCTGTATATCATACAAAGCCAGGACAGAAAGGCAACATCTGTGGCAACTGATACAGTTTGCAGCAGTATGGGAAAGATAAGATAGTTAAACACGAAGACACCACAGTACTGCATGAAAAATAGTGAGTAAGACCACAATAGTTGGAAAAACACCTTTATAAACAACAGCAAAGCTTTCGGGTTACTACCCTTTTTCAATACTAATGCATAAGATAAGATAGTACCAGTTACTGAAAGCTGTATCTGTCCTATTTTTTAAACAAGATGATAAAGTTGTATGCTGTATTCCTATGAGCATATTTTTCTGCAGTAAAACTTTCATGAAGTATAAAAAAAAAAAAAAATATATATATATATATATATATATATATATATATATATATATATATATAGATTAAGGAGAAAATTACAGTCAGCTGCCTGTCGGGTGCCAGGATCTGCCACATCATGCATGCACTCAAGTCACTCCACAACAAATACAAATATGACTCTGTCATTGTCCATGTTGGAGTGAATGACTTGAGACGTACCTCCCTGGACTACATGAAAAGAGATATGGAAGAGCTCTCAAATCATGTGTCCTAGGCAGGTATGCCTACCCCTTTGTAGAATCCTGCCCTTTGTAGCATCCTGGTTTCACCCATAATGATACCACAGTATAAGGACAAAATGATTAACTTCAACAATTGGCAAAGTTTCTGGTGTCATTCAAAAGGGATCCAGTATCTGTCTGCCTGTGATGACATGATCATAAAACCATGATGCTTTGCCAGAGATGACCTGCACCTGTCACCCCTGGGATTCAGATTACTGGCGAAGGCTCTTGCCACCACTATGGTGTCTTTTTTAGGCAAGGCTCAAAGCGCAGAACCACCACCATCACAGATATAAGCATGCAAAATCTGAAGGTAATGCTACTCAATGCTAGAAGTCTAAACCTCAAAATGCACTCTCTTGAGGTACTCCTAAAAATGGAGAACATCAATATCTGTGCAGTAACAGACCTGGTTCAAGGCTCCAAAGAGCACCCCTGCAATACCAGGCTACAACTCTTACCACACTTTTCGGCCACCAAATCAGGACCGAAACACTAAAGGTGGAGGAGTGTCCATATTCACCAAGGATATTCACACCTCCAAGCTAGTTGCCCAACACAATGCATCTGAAATTCTACAGATGCAACTAACACTAGGTAAGACTGCAATCCAAATTGCAGCTTGCTACAGATCCCCCACCATACCCCAAGATTCTCACTACATCTTTCTAAACATACTGGAAAATATTAAGATACAACCAAACACCCTAATACTGGGTGATTTCAACTACTCTGCCATTAACTGGGAAAACTATTCGGGTACCAACACCTTTGCCCAACAGTTCATGGAATTCATAAATTCCAGTGCCCTGGATCAACTAATCCATAGTCCCACCAAGGGCTCAAATATCCTAGACCTGGTCATTACCAACATGGGAGATTGCTGCTCCACACCAGTGGTCACCCCATCGTTGGTCAGGTCTGACCAGAAGCTAATCACCCTTGATGTCCACACCCCCCGCCCAAGTAGGAAACCTCCATAAAAAACTTCTCCAATGCTAACTTCATGCTACTCAAGTCAGAATTAACAAACTTTATGACACCCATGCAGACGGGAACTGAAAGTTCAACTGCTGAATCCTACACTAAGGCACTGTATGAGCACATCCACTCATGCATGAATCATGCCATTCCAAATAGAACCAAGACACTCTCCTCCAGAAAAAGGAAGCCAATCTGGTGCTCGTCTGCCATAAACAAACTATACAACAGAAGGAAGAAACTGTTGCAGAAAAGAGGAAAATCCCAGGATGCAAAATACTCTCTTGCCAGCCTCAGTAAGAAGCTGAGATCCCTCATAAAATCCTCCAAAGCTTGATATGAAAATAAAATTGCCAAAGATTCCAAGGACAACCGCAAGGCATTCTATAGTTATGTCAAGAATCTAAATGGCAATCCTCAGATCTGCTCTGAGCTACAACAGAATGGCATTAAATATACTGATCCCAAGGATATTGTCAATATCCTGGCAGACTCAGTGCCAACTTCACCCCCCTCTCACCCCCTAAAGGGCTCCTCTCAATACCAAAAAATTGCCAAATTATGGTAATCACAGCCATACAGGTAAAAAACATACTCTCTAAAGCTAAGAATACAGCATCCATGGGATGAGATAACATCCCGGGCTGTGTACTACATGAACTACAAAATGAACTGGCACCTCATCTAAGTGTCATGTTTAATCATAGCCTCACCTCAGTCTTCGTGCCCAATGAGTGGCACACAGCTACAGTTATCCCACTCCACAAGAGGGGATCCACCTTAGATCCTGGGAACTATCGTCCCATCAGTCTGATGAGCCTGATCTGCAAAGCCATGGAACGCATTATCATGGAACTTATAAACAAAGACATTGGCAACTTTCAAACACAGGACCCCACCCGGTTTGGTTTCATAAAGGGCCGATCTTGTCTCTTCAACCTGATTGACTTCTTGAAATCAGTCTCCAGAGCTGTGGACAAGGGCAAAGCAGTCCACACAGCCTATCTGGACCTCTCCAAGGCCTTCAGCACCACCCCCCACTCTGGAATCATAGATAAACGTACTAAGCTGGGTATTATTCCCTATGTCACTCAGTGGGTTGCCAACTGACTTACTGACAGAACTTACACTGTAAAAGTAGCCAACTCAAAATCCAGCTCCAAACAAGTGACAAGTGGAGTACCTCAGGGTTCAGTCCTGAGACCGGTCTTGTTTGGCATCTACTTCTCTGAAGTACAGACCAGCACTAAGGGATTCTGGCTAACAAAATTTGCAGATGACTGCAAACTGGGAGCCATGATTGAATCCCCAAATGATGTGGATATTCTACAAAAACAGATGCTTGGTGCAGAGCCATGGGCTCAAGCTCAATGCTAAGAAATGTATAGTTATCCCCTTTGGGAAAAAAAACATGTACCCATGAATTACTACATAGGTGGCAGTGCACTAAACACCAAATGTGTGACAAGGGACTTAGGGACACAGGTGGACAGTGGTCTCACCTTTGATAACCACATCACCACAACAGTCAGGAAATCCTTCTGTGTGGCACACCTCATCACTAAGGGCTTTTCATCCAGAAAAAAGGAGGTCATTGTCCCACTGTACTCATCCCTCATTAGACCCATTATAGAGTACAACGCCCTGTTTGGTATGTACCTCACAAGACATCTTCAACAACTGGAAAGGCCACAGAAATACCTCACTAAAAGAATCACAAGCCTAAAGCAGATGCCCTATGCTGACCACCTAAAAAAACTCCAGCTATACTCTGTCACATATCGCCTACTTAGAGATGATTGTTGAAATGTTTAAATATAAAAAGGGACTATTTGATATGTGGTTTTGTATCTGAAGAAGTCCAGTAACTTCACCGGATGAAAAGCACTTTATACTAGAGTGTTTGTTTATAGTATGTTTTTATTTTTTAATTTAATACACTATCTGTTGAAGCAGAGGCTACTATGAGCCGTTTTTTGTCATGTACCCTAACTCAGCTAGTAATGCAGTTGATTGTAGGTATGTAGCAGAAGCCAAACAACTCAGGTATTGAGCAGTAATAAATTCAAAGATATGTGACTAACACTTATAAATACAGAGAATCACTCTCGGCTAAGAGTTTAACACTGAATATCAATGAAGTAAAACACAATAGCCCCTACTTACTGGGTTTCTCTATATTTATAAGACTTAGTCACATATCTTTGAATTTATTACTGCTCAATATCTGAGTTGTTTGACTTCTGCTACATGCCTACAATCAACTGCATTACTAGCTGAGTTAAGTACAAACGTGCAGTGTTAAAGATTGTACTGCATTTTATTTTTCTGTCTATTTAATTGTTTCATTGAATATTGTGGCCTGTGTCACTCTGTAGTTATTTATGTTTCTATTTAATTGTTTCATAGAATATTGTGGTCTCTCTCTGCCTCTTGCTTCATTCAATCATCACACTGTCAATCAGCTGTTTAAATGCACCAGTGTGATGATTGAATAATTGTCTCAGTAGTAAAGGAAGCAAGCACTGTAAAAAGGAACTTCCAGTCCCAATCTCTACGATCTGAAGAAGATACCGAAAGCGCTTATCGTTTGGGATACATAGGGACTGTTTTATTCTACATCAAGATTTTAACTTGACATGAAGATTTTAACTTTTCATACAATAAAGGATTTTAACTGCCATTAATGCTAGAAGCTTTTATTTGATCTGTTAGACTGGTTAAGCTGTTATCACAGTTCATCACAGTCACATAGCAGCTACTACATCTTTAGTGTGGATACTTTGTATATCAGACCAAAAAGATTGGATACTTTGAAGCCATCATAAGACTGGATACTTTGGAGCCATCATTTCGCTATGGTATAACTGCATTCACAGCGTGAATATCTTGTAAGTGCATTTAATTTAAGTACTGGAAATGTATGCAAGTTTTTTGCTATATATGTTGCACTTTTAAGTTTTATATCATTTAACCACACTACCTATTCTCCAAGAGAACTTTACTTCATTGACCATTGTTGTACAGCGTTTCATTTTGAATACTGTTTTTACTTGTTACTGATAGCTGTATTTTAGCATTAAGAGGTACACTTTCTTTATTATAGATGAGGGTAAGGTGGTTCACACAGCCTATGTTGACCTCACCAAGGCTTTTGACACCATCCCCCATTCTGAAAATATAGTTAAACTCACTAAACTAGGCATAAATCCCTACGCCACAAGATGGGTTGCCAACTAGCTCACTGACAGAACCCACACTGTAAAAGTTGCAGACTCCAAATCTGACTTCAAACCAGTGACAACTGGAGTACCACAGGGTTCAGTCCTGGGACCTCTCCTGTTTGGTATCTACTTCTCTGAAGTACAGGCTAACACAGAAGGTCTCTGACTAACGATGTTCACAGATGACTGAAAACTAGGAGCCATAGTCAAGTCCCCAAATGATGTGGACATTCTACAGAAGGGCTTCACTGAGACAGATGCCTGGTGTTAGAGGCATGGCCTCAAGCTCAATGCCAAAAAGTGCATCGTCATCTCCTTTGGTAAAAACTCTGTACCCATGAACTACCACATAAACAGCAGTCTACTTAATGCCGAATGTGTGATAAGAGACCTTGGGACCCAAGTGGACAGTAGTCTCTCCTTTGATAATCACATTGCCAAAGTAGTCAGGAAATCCTTCTATATGGCACACCATCACAAAAGGGTTCTCATCTAGGAAAAAAGGGGTCATTGTACCCCTCTACTCGGCACTCATTACTCCCATTATAGAATACAATGCCCCTTTTGGAATGTACCTCATAAGACATCTGCAGCAGCTGGATAGGCCATAGAAGTACCTCACAAAGAGGATTACTGGCCTCAAACAGATGCCCTACACTGACCATCTCAAAAAACTCCAGCTTTACTCTGTAGCATATCGACTACTCTGAGGAGATCTCTGCCTAACATATAAAGCTATATCAAACCCAGAGCTGTTGTGCATGCTACACCTAAAGAAATCCCAATCCCTTTAAGCTATATGCTGCAGGGACCTAAACCTTGTCACCACAATAAACAGGACATGCTGGAGGGATAGATGTTTGTCCCAGAGACTTCCTATACTGTGAAACAAGCTACCCATCTATGTCAAGCAAAGTTCCTCATTAGCACTCTTCAAGAAAAATGTTGTTGAGTGGATGGGAAATAGGAAATACACCCCGGGGATTACTTCTGTGCTCTGCTCGACAGGGGCACAGGAAATTAACCTTCTTGGGTGGTGTAAGCTAGGGAACCTTGTTGGCTAGGCTTACTTAGGCCCTTGGGCCAATAGCCTAGTACCTACCTATGAACCTATAAAAGTAATCTGAATAATTCTATTTTAAAGAGAACTGCTGCTGGGAAACAACTTTGCCATTGTTTTATTTCTGCAAAGTCAGTGCCTGCTGCCCTTAAAGAATAAATTGTCTATGTTATATTAACAATAACAACAGCAACCACAATTGGTGTGCTGGTAATACTGCAACAGGGAATGGCTGGCAAAATGACAACAGGTTCATCCAATGGAGGACATACTAAGGAGTACAACACCCACCCCCATGCTGCATAGGAGAGTTAGCAATCAATTTACCTGAGGTGAGAAGAGAACTCATAATCTTCTGCACCAAAAGCAAGTGTGCTACCTGTTGTAGAACTGACACCACACAACATGCTTTTGAAACTCTATGCATGACATTCACAGTCTGTAATCTTCAGTGATTAACAAAAATAAAGTAAAATAAAATTAAATTAAAATAAATTAAATTAAATTAAATTAAATTAAATTAAAGGAGACTTGATCATTGGTGTGGAGGTTTAAGATGTGTACCTGTCCTTATGTATTAAGGTTCAGGGTTTGACTCTGAGCAGAGTCACTTAACTAGCCATTGCCCGTAACTGGGGCATTACACAAACATTACAGATATTCGGCAATCCTGTTGAGTTGTATCTACCCAGGTTCCCACTTGGGTTTATATAATGTTATTACATTGTTGTAATGAGGAGGCTTCTGGGGCTAACTAGGTCACCAATTGTTGGATCTGGCTCTGCTTTAACCCCTGCATTTTCAGTTTGGGCATAGTTGTTGGATCCATATGCAGGTCCATTCAGGAAGTGGTATGCCTGGTAAAATCTGACAGCTGCTGTGTCCAAGGTGACTGTCATAACTTATACTGGTGAGCAGTGTAGGCACATCTATAATGAGGTGTATTTCTCTGGAGCTCTGCTTTCAAGAAAAGCAGAGGTTAAACAAGGATACCTCCAAATGCTTTAGTAAGTATTTCAGTGTGCTTTGTAAAGTTCTGCATTTAAGAAAGGTCTTTGCTATTTGTAGCATATATTTCATGTTTTTTCCTAATTTGGCAGATCACAAAATTCCACTTGCGTTTGTTGTTTGTTGCAGCTGTTATATTGTAGCATTTATCTATGTTGTACTTGGCACAGAGCTTAGACCTTTAACATTGGGAGTACCACTTCATTGCACCATTGCACAAAGTTGTCTTTTAGTTAGCTATGTCTGACTAAAAACATTGTGTTGTGCCTCTGTTCATTTGTGAATAACTGATTACTGTAGCCTGCTGTCCTACATCATGGAAACCTGACTGTATTTTGTTGCCTTGTATATGACCATACTGCTATAGCAGTGCTGGGTTGTAGGAATCATTTAGTACATCTGTTTGCTTGTGCATGTCTGAGTGGCTGTACTGTTGCACTTTAATCTGGATTTCCCTACAACCATATGTAATGGCTTGCCTTTCCCTCTTCTCTTTTGTTCAAAGGCAGAGTGTATGTAGAATGATACCAACTGCTGCAGATAGCAGCAGAGACTTCAAGTGCCATGGGGTTAGTGACATCTACTATCCTTTCCTGCCTTAATGCTGTCATATTACCTCTGACTCCATATCACTAACGCCAGGTTTCTCAATTTTGTCTCCCTTCAGTAGGTCACCATAGTCCAGCAGAGCCACAGGTGTATTATCTTCAGCATGTTACACATGACCAACTGAGGTTGTGACTTAAAGTGCATCATGGGAAGGGTCTCCGCCCACACCAAATTCTGCCATCTACTAGGTCTGAGTAATATCCCCCTGGGATAGTCGGTGGCTGATAGGTTGCTTGTAACCCACACTACCAGAGCAATTTGTTTACCAGAGTTTGCTTTGTATCTGTTTCCTATGTCTTCTCCACCTTCTGAGTCCATAATTGCTTCTATTTGTCTGTCAGCTTTACATGTCTGTTGGTTTGCCATTGCTGACTGCTCTCTCCCTCCATTTCTCCCCACTGCTCCTTTTAATCTTTCCTTTTTCCTTCTTTCTCCTTTAAGTCTCCAAAACTCCCTCCTTTCCCCAACCAGTTTTATCTTAGTGGTTTTCTGCTGTGTGTTCCTCTGCTTGTTCGGTCCTTTTTTTTAGCTGTCCTGTTCCTCTGTTTTACACCTTATAGTGAATCAGTAAGTTGGCTGGGTTTCCTTACAACATTTGTCTGCTCCTTACCACTCCTATGCTGGTTTTCCTACAGTTTGTGGAGTGTCTCCTTGTCAATATGATTGACAGCTTAAGTTACCTGTGGTATTTTCCATTCATGCTCTAATACATTTTGTGCAATACAATGCAAGACTGCATATTTATCTGTCTTTGTAGGATCTCAGCTAAATCATACTGCTTCATTTCCAGAATTTCATTTTCAGCAAACCTACCTCTTTAAAGAGCAGATATCTATCTTCTTACTTTATACATGCCTATTATTTTAATGTCTATTTAGTACTGCGTTATCTCCCTCTGCAGCATTAGCTCTACACTGCATTAATAAAATAGTCTATGAGTCCTGCCCACTGTCTTCTTGAAGGTGACTTACCTTTATTTAAAAATGTTAACATACTAGAAAAGATATCTTACTCAAATGATAACTTTGCTTTGTACATTCCATTATATAAAGCACAATACCATTGCTTCTTGTATTAATAATGCCTCCTTATCTTCACACAACCTTCTCACTCAAATTCTAAAAATGCATAGAAATTGCAATATTACCAGCATGGTTTCTAATGTCTAATAATTAATGGTCAGTAGAATCAAATGCCTTTTCTCTGTCAAATGCCGATGCACCTTTTCCCTAAACCCTGTCATCTCGTACATCAATACTTTTCACACAAGCCCTTGTTTCTCTGAAGTTAGATATTACATGATTCCATCTACCTGTAACTGCATTGTTTTAATAATTAGCTATCTGTATTTATCAGCATAATTAGATGTTAATTTAATTTTGCCTTTCTCTTCAACTTCCCATAAGATTGCATACAGTGTTTTCTTAAGCTTCTCTCCAAATATACTATATAAATAAATTAATGTTTTTTGAAACTTCCAGAATTTCTCTTCACAAGCCAATGTACTTTTCTGTAAATGGAATATGAAGTACTGTCCTCCACTGGAGTAAACGGTTTAGAGAATTTACCAAATAATCCATTATATGTATGTATATATATATATATATATATATATATATATATATATATATATAAAAAAAAAATATATATATATATATATATATATAATATATATATATTTATCTATCTATATATATATATATATATATATATATATATATATATATATATATATATATATATATATATATATATATATATATATATATATATATATTTATAGGAGTGCTACAGAATGCTGAAAGTTCAAAATCCTGAAGACCAAAATCCTGAGACCAAAATTCTGAAAACTCAAAATCCTGAAAACACACAGGATACCAACACTTGCTATATTCCAGCACAAGTACATACAGAAACAAATAAAACACAAAGCATGTTACTCTTCTCCAAGTATTACAGGGGGGCAAGACCCTCTGCACCCCCCACACCCCCTGCTACTTAAATATATCAACTCCGACATTGCACTTAGTGTACTGAAGTGCAATCTCTGAGTTGTTATATTTAAGTAACAGGGGGGATTGCTGCCCTGCATATAGTTGAAGGGTAATATGTTTCTGTATGTACTTGTGCTGGAATATAGTAAGTGTTGGTATCCAGTGTGTTGTCATGATTTTGAGTTTTCAGGATTTTGGTCTTCAGGATTTTGGGCTTTCAGGAATCTGTAGAGCTGATATATATATATATATATATTTACTGAGATGTAGATAAACAGATGCACACATATATGGGTCTAAGTTACTGTGTTAAATGCCAAGCAAGCTGACACATACAGCATTGGGTACACCTCACCAAAAACCAAAAGCTTCAAAGTCAAACCAAACACATCAAAAACATACATATTTTTGTCCAGGAGTGCAACCTCCATGCACCCCCAGGCCCCTGATATATAGATAGATGCATATAACACCAAGTTTGCATTACAGCTGGGGAAGGGCAAAACTCCACTCACTGCTGTATCACAATCTTGGACAACCACCTGCCCTCATGTTTCTGTGTTTGGAGTTTCAGTATTATGCTCATAGTGCATGTTGATATTCTGAGCATTAGAAAATGCAACATTAACACAGACACACGCACATATATATATATATATATATATATATATATATATATATATATATATATATATAGTTCATACCACTGAAGTAAGTGTTACAATAAATGGTATGCAGAAATCTTTACATCAATGATGGTTTATTGATTACGATGCTAATGTCAGAAAAAGGAAAATGAAGGGAATGGCATCTCAGGGAACTTCTAATGGTGTCCTGGGAAACTGTCTGCTTACTAGATACTGCAAGAAACAGCTCAATCTTAAAAAAAAAAAAAAAAAAGAAAAAGAAAGCTGATGGGCTTAGTGATGTATTGGCTGTTCAGAAAGTAAATTTACACATGGAAGGTGCTTTATTGCTCTGATTTCTGCTAGTGTATATATGAAATGCCTTTTATTGTTGTAGTCTCGTGAGCAGGTGTTAGCTTGCTAAATAATGCAGTTTGTGCCCTGGGAACTCCAGACTAAGTGTCAAAATGATGTAATTTGGGAGGGCCTTAGAGAGCCGTTGGTTAGTGTTTGAAAACTACTGTTCAGTGAGAGACTAAAGAGCATTTTGATCTTGAATATCTAACCCAGCACTTCTTCTGCTTTATGTATGTAAGTAGGATTATAGCACTGTGTTTTCTCTTAAGATTAGCTAAAGATTAGAAAGTTAGATTAAGTGTTATTCTTTGATATCAGACATGTCCTACTGTATTATTTTAAGTTTCTGTGTGATATCTGAACTCTTAGATATCTCTGTGGTGTAGTAGTATTGTCTTGTGTTTTAATTATTTATTATTAAATATTTTAAAAACCTTTACCTGTGGCTGATTTGTGTAGAGAAGTAGGCTCTGGAGTACATTGCATATGTATAGAGGTTATCGTAATAGGCCACTCTAATAAGCCTTAGACTGAATAGTCACATTACCAATTGGATAATAATATTGCACAGTAATAATTAGACACCCTTCCAAGGGCCTTTGGGTAGCTGATAATTATATTAAGCTGGTGATGGCAGTAATTACTACCATATAGTCTGGGTAAAGGGGCACAGTTGGAGAATCTGTGTCAGCCTTGCCCAGGAGTGTCTGTGGAGTTGTATAAATACTTATCTCAAAGTGTGGGTGTGTGTCAGCTACCTGGGCAGGGACACGAAGCATTGGTTGGACAGAGAGGGTACTGGAGGTTAGCTTGCCAGCTAGGCTGAGATCTGGACCCTTTAGCTGTGCCAGTGGGGAGTCTTATTGGGGAGCTGGAGAGTAAGGGAGCAACCAGCCCTGGACTGACTGTGATCTCTGTGTGCACTTCAGGGAAATTGTACTTTACTGTGTGTATTAGTTATCCTTTCCTCTTCTTGGAGATGACCTCCATGGTGTTAGTGGTGAGGATTGAGGCTCCTTGATTGCTGGGTCAGGGCACGGGCTTCACAGAGGCTTAGAGGAAGAGTTAAAATAGCAAAGAAGAGAACATCAGAGGAATTCAACCAGCATCTGGAAATTGACTCAGTAGATGGCAAAATGAAACTATAGCAGGTTGCAAGGAAAAGAAAAAAGATAAAGAAGATAGTCAGACACCCTTCATAAGGTAAGCCAGCAACAGTCTGCCCACCATTCCAAAGGACAACAAATGCAGATGGAAGATGTACTTCTGGCTGCTTCTGAATGAAGACTCACACCCCCAACAGAAGCCACAGGCAGAGTTTAAAATGAGAGAAGAAGAGGAGTCTACCATAGAAGAATTAAGAACTTCTCTGAAGTACAGGCCAACATAGATGACTGCAAACTGGGAGCCATTACTGAATCCCCAAATGATGTGGATATTCTACAAAAGGGCCTTACAGAAACAGATGCTTGGGCCAAGAGCTATGGGCTCAAGCTTAATGCCAAAAAATGTATAGTTATCCCCTTTGGGAAAAAACATATACCCATGAATTACTACATAGGTGGCAGTACACTAAACACCAAAAGTGTGATGAGAGACTTAGGGACACAGGTGGACAGTGGTCTCGCCTTCGATAACCACATCACCGCAACAGGCAGGAAATCCTTCTATGTGGCACACCTCATCACTAAGGGCTTTTTATTCAGAAAAAAAGGAGTTCATTGTCCCACTGTGCTCATGCCTCATTAGACCCATTATAGAGTACAATGCCCCATTTGGTATGTACCTCACAAGACATCTGCAACAGCTGGAAAGGCCGCAGAAATACCTCAGTAAAAGAATCACAGGCCTAAATCAAATGCCCTATGCTGACCGTCTAAAAAAACTCCAGCTATACTCTGTGGCATATCTTCTACTCAGAGGCGATCTCTGCTTAACACAGAAGGCCATGTCGAACCCTGAGCTGTTGGACATGCTCCACTTAAAGAAATCCCAATCCTTCAGAGCCACATGGTCCAGGGGTGTAAACCTTGTTATTACAATGAACAAAACATGCTGGAGGGATAGGTTCCTGACCTGGAGACTGCCCATACTGTAAAATAGACTGCCCATACATGTCAAGCAGAGTGCTTCCTTGGCCCTCTTCAAAAGGAACCTTGCTGATTGGATGGGAGATAGGAAATTCACCATGGGGATCATGTCAGTTGCCCTGCTAGACAGGAGTCTAGGGAAGTAAATATTGTGGGAAGAAATATCCAGGGAATTGTTATGGCTAGGCTTGTATATGCCCTAGGGTCAATAGCCTAGTACCAACCTATGAACCTATGAACAGTACTAAGGAAACTGTAGTCAGGGAAAGCAGCAGGCTGAGAAGCAGTCACAGCAGATATGATAAAGATGTTGTGTGAAATAGGAGAAAAATGGCTCATGAGGGTACAGATAGCAGCATGGAGAAAAACTGTATTCCAGATGACTGGAGAATAAGCATACTGGTGCCAGTGTACAAGGACAAAGGGAATATTCACAACTGTGGGCAGTACAGAGGTGTCAAACTTTTATCACACTGAATGAAAGTCATGGAGAGGGTGATTGACCAATGAATATGCAGAGCAGTGGCGGCTGGTGACTTCAAATCAAAGGGGGCTGCAGGAGACAGTTGAATGGGTGGGGCCAATAGGAAGAAGTGTGACCAACTGGAAAGGGGTGGAGCTAGGCTCAAAACCACAAAAACTAGGACTTTAATTAAATACACTGCCCTGGGTGCCAAACTGTCATTGTGAGAGTCCAATCAAGACAAAAATAGTGTAGAAGAAAAAAAATTCAATGCATTGGCTACATGACAGCTTATTTAATATCTAGATGGAAGCTAAAAGGTTGAGAGGCACGAAAAAATAAATTACTTTCAAGTATAAAAAACAAGCAGCACTCAACTCAAACCACTTCTCCTTGCACTGCAGTTCTAATTATAATTTACATTCAGCTCTATAAAAGTACCAAGTAACATTGTTAAAGTAGCAATCTCTGTGATACCCCCACTTGTAAAAATGTTTCATATCCAAAAAAGACCTGCTGCCTGCAACTATCTACTTGTTTTATGAGGAATACATGATCAAAGTAAAAAAAAAATGAACACCAAACAAGAAACAAGCTCAAGATAAATTGCTTAAAGGATTACTGCACAGGTTATGGATGACATATGACAGATTGGCATTCTGTTTAGTTTATGGGTAAAGCCTGAGAAGATGACTGCAAGTCATCAACAAATGTAATTAGCTTCTGAAAATAACGTAATCTTGTCCTTTATTCCAAATACTGTCATATACATGTCAGTACCTAAGGCTTATACGTTATCTAGTTATGTAAATATTCTCTGCATGACAACAACAAAAAGACTTCCAATGTTGGTAATTTTCTAACAGTATGCTTATTAAAGCTTATTGCATCTTACAGTCTCAGACAAGCTTACATCATGGTCATTAAAACACTGCTACTTAAACACAGAGCAACAGGCACTGCAATAACATGCATTTTCTGAATAATAATAAGAATAAATCAACAGTATAAAAATATGACAGAAAACCAGAACATTTTTCAAAATCAAGGACAGATGAAAAGCCACTGTATTACTTGTGTCTACCTTGGATGGGGGGATACACTGCACACTTACACTGCATAACTGCTCCTTGCCTTGCTTGTAGATCCCAAGTCACTACTTGGAGACTGGGGTGCAACAAGTATGTCACATCTGAAATGTCTCTGGCTGACAGTGATGGCCCTGACAGATTTGTCATACCTTTCAACCTCAGAGCAAGAAATCTGGACAAAGCCATAACTAGAAGTGAGACAATGGCCCACAAATAAGGACAATTTTTAAATACTGCTCTTATAAACTTAGAAAGATAATAGAATAGTAGGTCTTGCATTAGTATGAATTTTCTGAAGGGTATGCAATCTGAAACTCAAATGTCTATCATTATTTTGTACCTACAATCTTTAATGATTTGCCACTAATTTGCCAGAAAACCACAATTTTATGAAAACAGACCAAAAATGTGATGCAAAAATATAAAATAGCCACACAATACAGCTGGGAACCTGTCAAAAAAGGGACACTTTTTTAATATTAGTACTGTTAAATTGAGCAGCTGACAAAATTAAGAGAATCTACATGCATTTCTGAAATAAAAGTAATCTAAAACACATAACCCTCCGCGTTTTCTTCCAAAATTTCCAATTTGTGGAGGGATTATTAGGGGTAGAGCAACATTTTGAGACAAAGTCGGGGACAGTTGAGAGGTTTGGATATACCTAATTCTATAAAGCAATTTATTTGTGCATACCTCTCAACCTCTTAATGCAGGAAATCTGGACACGGCCAAATATATTGGGGGAACATACAGACAGTACTAAAAATTGCTCTTGTATAAACTTAGACAGTTGCTAGAATAACAGGTCTTGCTTTAGCATGCATTTTTCTGATGGGTATGAAGTCTGAAACTCAATGTCTGTCATTATTTAGTGACTTCATTCCTAAATGATTTGCCAGAAAACCACAGATTTTATGAGGAACAAACTAAAAAGAAAAAGCAAATATCTATTCATTCTGTGAAAATATGGACAGTTCACAGGCGTAGTTCAGCTGGGGCTGTCTTTGAGTTTGCCGCCCTTCCACCCTCACAAAATCATGGTCGAATAGGGCTTCCCCTCTGAAGCCATTCTAATGTCCCATTACTTGGCTATTTCACTCCATTTACCAAAAACACTGTAATATGCATACTGTTTTACTTCTTCGATGATTTGGATTTCATTTAAAATTTTTATTTTACATTTTACAGCACAGATACTAATAGACATCTGCTAAACAAAGAAATGCAGTCTCAAAATGAAAATAGACTCAGCATTAAAACTGCTATGCCCTTGAAACTCACATTCATTGAAACCCACATTCAAAAAAAAAAAAAATCCGTCCAGTGGCAGATAAAGATTAACTTTGGGCTGTTTTCAAATCATAGACCCCTTGCACAGGAAACATATATGTGTTCTTTGATACACCTTCCTGATTGTATTAAATTATATTCCTTGTATACTACAGTACAGTTGTTAGACAGCGTTTTAAATTTATTTTTTAACATTTTTACATTAACAATGAAACAAAATGCATGCACCAATGAGAAAACTGCCCAGTTCAGAACATGTCCATCATAAAAGTCTACTCAAACTTCTATAGTCCACTAATATCAGTAAATATGCACAATCTCTGCAGAAGTAAAATTATCTAAATAATTCCACATTAAAGAGATCTGTAACTAATGAAGAGGTTGCTGCTAGCAAACAACTTTATATTTCATTGTTTAATCTACAAATAATGTGCCTGTTGCCCTTGAGGAATAAATTGCCCATGTTACATTAAAACATAAGCAAGTAATATTGCAATAGGGAATGGATGACAAACTCCTAACAGGTTCATCATTACTAGGTATCTCCACTAAAAGGACATTCTCAGGGTTGCAGCATCCACCCCCTTTAAAAGTATAACACAGTACAGTATTAGAAATGCATCTCTATACTGTGGGAGTAGAACCCATAGCCTTCTGCATCAAAAGCAAGTACACTACCTGTTGTGCTATTAACAATGGAAGCAGCCTCAGCATAAGCAGCACTAAACTTCTCTTCAAGTTCTCAGCTCCTTCTAAAATCTACTCGACACTCAACTGTATCTCTCAACTTTGAAGCATAAGAAATCTGGAAAAAGCCAAAATTTATTGAGGGCGGGACAAAAGCCCAAAAACTAGGGACACATTTTAAACATTGCTTGTATAATCTTAGAAAGTTGCTAGAATAAAATGCTGTGTTACCAACATGCATTTCATTTCCAAGTCTTGGACCCAGTACCCTGTGTACTACAGTCAGAGCCACATACCACTATGTCAAATCAGCTGTTTCTTGAATGAACAAGTAGACTGAAAGTTAAATGGCTATCATTTAGTGAATTCAGTTCTCAACCTCTTAGCACAAAACATCTAGACAAAGCCAATAATGGGGAAATACAGCTCCCAAACATATTCAGTGAATTCAGTTCTCACCATAGCTCTCAACCTCTTAGCACAAAAAAACCTGGACAAACGAAAGCCAATCATGGGGGAATACAGTCCCAAAAATAGGAAAAAATTTTAAATATTGATCTTATAAACAGAAAATTGCTAGAATAAATGGTTTTGTGTTACCATGTACTTTCTGAAGAAGATGAAGTCTAAAATTCAAATTCCTGTCATTATTTAGTGAATTCTAAATTTAGGAAACCACAAATTTCACCACAACTAAAATATAAAACATTTTACAAGTGATGGTGTGTAGGAAATCCAAGCTCTTGCTACCTGCTCCCAAGGTACAGGGTTTGAGTCTACTCTAGCCACCAGGTATGTTTAACTGGGACATTACACACACACACACACACACACACACACACACACACACACACACACACACACACACACACACACACACACACACACACACACACACACACTCACATACACTACCTGAGTCTGTTGCTAATTCTTCCATTGCTTGCTCATCTTTTCCTAGCTCCATTTGTTGCAGTTCTGCACTAAGTCCTTCCATTGCTTGTCATGCACTAAAAAGCCCCACAAGAAGGCCTTCCCTTTCCTGAGAGAGCAGGCCATCCTGCAAACATTGCAGTCCAATCACTTTCCAGTCAATGCAGTTGTAACTGCATAGACGTCTGGAATGTCTGCGCTTGAATGTTGTCTTCCTAATCCAGACTGCTGCTGAGACAGTCTGGATTCTGCGCATGTTCTGGATTGGTTCAGCAGCAGTCCAGATATCAGGAAATGCCACGAGCATGCATGTGCGAAGGTCCAGGACTAGCGTTTGTATTTTTTATTTTTATTTTCTTTCTTCGTTTGTTTTTTTTTTAATTTTACTTTCTTTCTTCTTTTACAGCTGGGGGCGCTGCAGTCCTGCAGTCCAAAAACATGGGCCACCCTTGACGCAGAGTAGCAGAAAGTAAGATGGGAGCTAAGCAATTTGTATTCATATCAGGATGCAGCACAACTGACCCAAAGTTTGCTGTGAGATAGATATTTGAGAAAAAGCTAGAGATGAGGAAAGAGTCCAGCTGGACATTCCTACATTTGGTGAATGCATATGTTATGATATGATTCAAAGAAGGCTGATTTGGGCAATCCTGTGGTGGTTTGAAGTCCCAGAAACATGGGTAGAATTAGTGCAGGTTATGTACAAGGACCCAATGCTAAATTCCTTTTCAAGTCACCAAACTACCAACACGACTCGGAATAAAAGTTGAAAATTGTAGTTCCTTTATTTGATAGAATAGTAAGCGCTTTCAGGTTTTTACCAAACCCTTCTTCAGACATATAACTAATGACAATTTTCAAAGTATATTTAAATGAAAAAAGGCGCCAAAGAAAGCATTTGAACCACTTTTAAAATCTCAGTAAATACCATTACTGTCCACTAGATGGTATCAAAGACAAACTTTTCAATGGAAGTTTACTGAGAATGTTAAATAAATTGTCTACTTTGTTTCTAAAATGTGTATAAAGAAAGTACATTTTGAAACAGTTGTCTATTGTGATACTTTACTCTCAAAACTGTTCAAATGCAAACTATTAATTAATTGCATATCTAAAAACTCATCAAATAAAATATATATATAAATATAAATATGCTAGAGAAAAATACTCATACATAAATATTAAGCCCAATTAACAAACTCTCAAACCTATATAAATACAATATACATAACTCAATTTGATTAATAATCATAAGAACCACCAATAGAATGAAAAAAAAAAAAAAATATATATATATATATATATATATATATATATATATATATATATATATAGAAAATTCATTCTAAACATCTAAAGAACATTTAAAAACTTTGTCATTAGGCTTACATTCATATATATAAATAATCAGATCATATGTCTATATATGTTACGCATAAAATGTATATGAATATATATGAATATGCACATATATAACAAAGCACATAAAAATACAATTTAATATAAACATATAACGACAAATTATAAATATGCTGATTACTTGAAAAAGTGCATAAATAAACTACAATCTATGTATGATGTTTCAGTGGTCTATCTTTGAGAAATGGCCTAATCGAAATTCTATCATTTATACCACTACCTCTATCTGACTGCATTCTTGTCATCCATTTTGTTTCTTGTTTTTCTGTATAGTTCTTTATATTACCTAATCTCTTGTTTCTCTCAATCAACTCAGTCACCATAAAATTAAACTTATGATTCAAACCATGATTTAAAACATGTTTCGCTAATGCATTAGTTTCATCCTCATGATTTATAGCGTAAACATGTTCCCTCACTCTCTCATTTAAGGTTCTATCTAGCACGGGCCACCCCTGATGCAGAGTAGCAGAAAGTAAGATGGGAGATAAGCAATTTGTATTCATATCAGGATGCAGCACAACTGACCCAAAGTTTGCTGTGAGATAGATATTTGAGAAAAAGAAAAAAAAGCTAGAGATGAGGAAAGAGTCCAGCTGGACATTCCTACACTTGGAGAATGCTTATGTTATGATGTGATTCAAAGAAGGCTGATTTGGGCAATCCTGTGGTGGTTTGAAGTCCCAGAAACATGGGTAGAATTAGTGCAGGTTATGTACAAGGACCCGATGACTCAAGTGTTCGGTCTCACAAAGCAGTTTGCAGTGGGGGTGGGAGTGCATCAGTGTTCAGCTCTACTCTTCATACTGATGATGGACTATATCTGCAAAGAGGCTGAAGGGGACAGTTCAGCAAGTTGGTGTGTGCAAATGATGTGGCATCACAGGCAGACTCTGAGCAAGAACTTCTGCAAAGGATAAGAAAATGGAATGCAAAACTGAAGGCACATGGGATGAAATGGAGTAAATGGCAGCAAATGGGGAAATCAGAAGCAGGTGAGAACTGAGACAGAAGGGAAAATAGTGGAACAGGTTAACAGCTTCAAGTATTTGGGAGGGGTGGTTGAGGAGAAGGGATGTCTGAATGAAGAGGTCAAAGCTGGAATCAGATAAGCTGCTGACAACAGGCAGAGTATCAAGGATAGTGTATGACAGAAGAATGCCGCAGAAGCTGAAAAGTAAAGTGAACAAAACAGTAGTGTGACCAGTACAACTGTATGGTACATAAACTTGGGCAATAAAAGCAAAGCATTTGAAGAAGCTAGAGGTGATGGAGATAAAGTGCCTGAGACAAGTGGTAGGATGAAAACTGTTTGACAAATGAAGAAATGAGGACATAAGAGCAGAAGCCAAATTAGCTCCGGTTTCAGAAAAGGTCAAAGAGAACGGATTATGGTGGTTTGGGCACATGTGCAGAAAAGCAGAAGACAATCTTGTGATGAAGATTTGGGGAAGACTGAAAGAAGGCACGAGGAAACAAAAGCATCCAGCAAAGAGGTGGAACAGTCAGGCATGAGTGCAGAAGATGGTCAGAGTGGCTTTGAATAGACAGAGAGATGGGGACAGCTGACATGACACCTTGGTCTCATGTAGAAAACGGGAAAGAAAGGGAGGTGATGATGATGATCTTTACCATCTGATAATGGTGAAAGTGAAGATTTCAGTTTGTTTTAAGATTAATTTATCACTAATTTATTTGTCAAGAGATCAACATCATGTAATAATCTCCTAAAGCATTTTAGCTCTGCTTGTTAAAAAACTTACTACCTCACTCTGACTATAACATAAGAAGGTATAATTTATCAAATGCACTAACATATGCCATCAACAATCCGCTTAGAACTATCATACATAGTCATTTTAAAGGTTTCTTTGGAAATATTATGCAAAAAGTAATGTCTGTAAAGTTAGATTACACAAGACAAATATCTTGAAAAGTCTTAACTATGGTCTTTTGTTATAAGCCAGTATAATTCAGTGTTAAGAGATATTTTGGAATGGACTTTATGGATGTTTTGGGCTTTAAATGGCTTTGAAGAAGCATTTGTAGATGTTAATAAATGGTTGTGGTGCTGCAAGGGAAATGAAGGAAGTTGGGGTAGTGGGGCTTCATTTTCTGATGTATATTGATTTTCAGAGATTTTATGCATGCTTTAAAACTTTGATCAGAATTCACACTCTTTAACATTGTTAAAATAATTAGAATATTTTAATATCAAAACTATTTTAATCATGTATAATATATTATCATCTTTCTAAATATGTTTCATCATGGAATCCATAGGAAAGGGTCAGAAAAATATAAGTAATGATTATTTTATGCGTAAAATGTATAAAAAATAAAAATGTTAACAGCAAATGATGGTCAATTCTGATAATGCCAACTGTGAAATTGCAGCTTATTACAAATAGAAAAATGTAGTTATCATATGACAACTTTTGACTGAGGGCTTTTTATGTGGACCAAAGAGCCAGGCCTCCTAATTATCAGAGTAAATTAAGCTATTTACAGAGATTCATGACTATAAAATAATAGTTTAATTAGACAACCCAGTGCTTTGAAAGAACCAACTGGGATATGTTCAAGGAGGCAGCCACAGTGAATAAGCATCTGGACATTGATGAGTACACTGAGGAAGTGATGGCATACATTTCAAACTGTGTTAATGGGGTAACATATGTCAAGAGTATCACTATTAAAGCTAACCAGAAGCCATGGCTCACCCCTAAGGTATATGAGCTTCTGAAGGAGAGAAACACAGCTTACAGGTCTAAGGGCAAAGCAGCCCTAAGCATAGCAAGAGGTAATCTTAAGAGGAAAACAGGCTAAGAGGGAGCATGGCAGAAAGGTAAAGAGCCACTTTGAAGACATGAAGGATGCAAGGAAACTATGCAAGGCATACAGGAGATCACTGACTACAAAATCGGGTCAGCACAGTTTGAGGACAGCATTGAATTCATGGACAGTTTGAACAACTTCTTTGGTAGATTTGAGGAAAGAAACAACAGGTTGGAACTAAAGCTACCCACTGATGAGAAGAATGCAGTACTCAGTTTTAGCACAGAGGAGGTAAGAAGAGAGCCAAGGAGAGTGAACCCCAGGAAGGCTGCTGGCTCATACAATATACTGGGCAAGGTGTTAAAATGCTGTGCTGATCAAACTATGCACACTGCTCAAGGAAATATTTAACACCTCTCTTGCCATGGCAAAAGTACCCTTATGCTACAAGGAAACTAATAATATCCCACTACCTAAGAAAACTACTCCTTCCAGCCCTAACGACTACAGACCAGTCACTCTGACATCCACTATTATGAAATGTTTTGAGCAGCTGATCAAGAAGCATCTTTTATCATGCCTACCTCCTGATTTTGACCCTATACAGTTTGCGCAGAGAGCTAACCGTTCCACTGCTGATGCCACATCAGTAGCACTACACATCTCCCTTGAGCATTTAGAGGGCAAAGACAACTATGTGAGGATGCTGTTCATAAACTTCAGCTCTGCATTTAATATGGTGGTACCAATGTAGCTGACAGAAAAACTGGCATATTTAGGAATCAGTAAACATCTCTGTAACTGGATCCTGGACTTCCTGACTGAGAGACCACAGAAAATGTGTTCAGGTAAGAACACATCAAAGTGCATCACAATTAACACTGGGATTCCACAGGGATTTGTTCTCAGCCCACTGCTATTCACCATGCTGACCCACGACTGCTATGCTAAGCACAAGTCCAACCATATCATCAAGTTTGCTGATGAAACCACAGTCATGGGGATCATCATAAAGGAGGATAAAAGGGAATAAATAGTGGAGATGGCATCTCTGATTAGTTGGTGTGAGGGGAACAACCTTGACCTGAATGTATGCAAGACCAAAGAGATTATCATCGACTTCAGGAAAAGGAGAACAAACCACCCAGTGCTCAGGATCAGTGGTGAGAGTGTGGAGAGGGAGTACAAAATTCCTGGGTGTACACATATCAGAGGATCTCTCATGGTTGGGAAACACCAGCGAATTCATCATGAAAGCATACCAATGCCTCTACTTTTTAAGAAGACTGAAAAAAAGCTAAGCTTCCTCCTCATATTCTCTCCACCTTCTAAAAAGGTGCAATAGAGAACGTCCTCACCTCCGACTTTACAGTGTAGTTTGGAATCTGCACAGTTACAGAAACAAAGGCACTACAAAGAGTGGTGAGGGTTGCAGAGAAGGTAACAGGTTACAGTCTAATACAACATGTTTATTCCACACGAAACAGCTGAAAGGCCACCAAAATAATGCAGGGCAACACCCATCCTGCTGATGGACTGCTTAAGCATCTGTCATTGGGCAGGAGCTATGGTAGCATCCACTGCAGGACTACAAGATTCAGTAACAGTTTCTACCCTACAGTGATTAGACTTCTGAACTTGGGCACTAGTCCCAGGGATATGGTCACATAATAAGTCACTTTATATTCACTTGTGCAATATATACTTACACTTAGATTTATCTAAAGCCTTTGACATGGTAGACCATAACATTCTTCTCCAAACTTTATCTACCCTAAGCCTAAGCCCCTCGACTATATCATGGTTTACTAGCTACTTATTTGGTCGACAGCAGGCAGCCAGCCCTATGGCATGACCAGCTGTCCCCCCTGCTACCAGTATCCATAGGTGTCCCTCAAGGAGCCATCTTTGGCCCACTATTGTTCTCACTATTCACCAACCAAATCAATTCCTCCTCATTCACAGCATCAGTAGTACAATATGCAGATGATACCACTGTTATAAGTGCCACACCCACCATAAAGG
The DNA here is from genome assembly GCF_019279795.1 of Protopterus annectens. Lineage (NCBI taxonomy): Eukaryota > Metazoa > Chordata > Ceratodontiformes > Protopteridae > Protopterus > Protopterus annectens. The sequence continues at coordinate 209,491,069 of NC_056732.1, read as the reverse complement.
AACTGCAAACCCTCACCCAAAACACTTTTACTCAAGCCGAAACATGGTTCACAAACATCAAATTTATTCATAATCCCAAAAAAACTAAATTAATTATTTTTGGCCCAGGTCATGCCTCCCCCCCCCCCCCCCCAACAACACTTTCACCATTCAATTTAAAGATAACATTTAAATTACTCCAACTGCACACACTAAACTCTTAGGTGTAGAAATAGACAATAACCTCAAATTTGATATCCATATAGCATAAACCATTAAGAAAGTTAATAAAAAATAGGACTACTCTATAGGAACAAACACTTTATAACTAAACAAACCAAAGCTACTGTTGCAAGAACTCATCTCTTATCCATCCTTCTCTATGCCTCTCCCATCCTTACTAATCTCCGCCAGAGTGATCTGAACAAAATGGAATCTTGTTATAACAAAATAGTCAAGTTCGCTATTGAAACCTCATACAAATTCCACCACTGCTTCACCCTTAACCAACTCAGTTGGCTCAAGCTATCTCAACTACTTGTGTTTAATCAACTCACAATAGCGCATAATCTCTTCTACCTTCCAGAAAAAAAACCTTGAACTTCAAAAGATAATTAACCCACACATCCCTACCAGAGCCTTACAATCTAGTTCTCAGAACCTAATAAGTGTTATCAGACACAAAAACAATGCTGGCAAATCTCTCTTTGTCTGCACTATTGCCAAAATCTGGAACTCACTATCTAGCCAAATAACCTCAACTACCTCCACTATTCAATTTAAGAAACTCCTGAGAACCCACTTCTCAAGCAATTAGCTTTATTCATGCTACTTCCAAGGTTAATTTGCACCAATACCATGTTCAAGGATTCTACTAAAGGTCCCCTAATTCCTTTCACTGTAAAGCTTAATAATAACTGGTTATTTCTGTAACATAATATTGAGAGTACTCATAATTTAGAAAGACAAAAAAAAATTTTCTTGTGTTTATATTTTATATTCTATATAAATCCTACTACTAGAATGCTATATGCTGACTTTACTAAAGGAGTTGTTAATCTATACATAACTTATGTTTCTATGGAACCTATATCTCTGTATGATATTCTTGTGTAATTTCTTTATGACATGCTATTGGAGCTTTTCTCCCCGGGCCTCTGCTGAAAATGGATATGTGTCCAGTTGGACTTTCCCGGTTAACAAATGTAAAATAAAATAAATAAAATAAAATATATTCTAAGTAGGTGCAATATTTATTTGTTATATCCGTAGTTTTATTTAACTTACTCAAGTGCAATATTAGACAAATAACTTAGGCATTTCAGTCTGTAGTGTGTTTTGTATTACTTTAAATAGGGTAGTAAATTTAACTCAAGGGAGGGTATTCTTTTCATATATGAGTGTTGATAAATGTTTCTGTTTTTTCTGGTGTGTATTGGGAGTAGCATTGTATTTGTTAGTTACAGTATGTTTATTCTTCTACTTGTATGTGTTGTTTAACTTTCCTTTGTAATCTCAAAAATTAAGCTGATGCACAAAATTTCATTTAGGCAACACGTGTGTAGTTGTAAATGACAATAAAGTTGACTTTGACTTTGACTTTGACTTTGAATAACAAGAATCATGTTTCACTGAACTCTAGGTATGTTGATGTTACCGACTGATAAACTTGGAGTTTTGTATTTACGACTTATATGTTTTCAGGCCCTAATAATCTATCTCATATTAAAACAGATGTGGTTCTCAGCAAGTTTGCTTCTACATTACTTTGATGCTGAGTGATATAACATATATGTATACTTTCTACCTGTTTAGCTCTGAAGGGTAAAATCAATTATGTTTTAGTGGTGGAGTGTGTTATATGTTAACTGAAACATAAGCATTTTTCTGTTTTCCTACATTAGGTTTTTGGAACATGCATTGTTATAACTGGAATTAGCTTTGATTGTTTTTTATTCGATTGTAATAAGACTGATTAAAACATAAACCATTTCTGGAGTTGTAGGAGGATAAAATCCTGTCTAGAAAACAGGGAAAAAATTGGGTAACATCACAAGTCATAAGCTGCAAGGTTAATTTAGGCATTTCAAGAATCATGCAGTAAAAGTGCTGCAATTATTTTTTTAGCAGTACCTACAAAGAAATTATATCATGAAGCATCAGGTGTGACATATTTCAACTGAAAAGAAGAAGAGCTCTCCATTTCAAATGTCAATGCAGTCATTTTCCCTATATTTTCAGGTTCTTTTATTCCCGGTGTTCTGATAAGTTATGCAGTGAAAGAAAGACATTAACTGGTATCAGTTTGCCCTACATAACAATTCTTCCTTCAGGAAAATGTTTTCTTGTACAGTAGGGTACTGACTAAACCAGGCTGGCCCTGTTCAATGTTAAATGCACTCAAATGCACACACATATATATATATATATATATATATATATATATATATATATATATATATATATATGGGTCTACTTCAGAATGTTGACCATCCAGAATGCCAACTCTCATATGGCCGACACCATATGATCGACATTCTGAAAGACCAACATCCTGAAATAGCACCATATAGCTGGAAGTTGTGACTCTGTTTTTTCAGTTAAGGCTTGTTAAAAAAAACCTGCATAGCCATTCATAAGTGGGGGTGGTTCCCTTCATTGTTATTCAGTTTTTCTGCCTTATAAAAGTGGTACAGTTTGAAATATTTTCTGCTTAAACTGTGAGCTTTGGCCAGCTAAGACCTGCATGCAATCATTGGAACGTATAAGTGAAGTTAAGTAAATCTTTATCAGCACTTTTTTCAAATAATACACAATTTAAATTAATTTGTTTGTGTTGCATTGAGCAATATCTAGCTGGAAGTTGTGACTGTTTTTTTCAGTAGGTCTCCACCCACCCTCCCTGCTTTTGTTTTGGTGTTAATCTTGGTGGCTTTGAAACTGCCCGCCCCTCTTGTAAATTTGCACTTGGATACTCCTCCTGGGCCCATCTCATTTGCTCACTCAAAAAAAAAACATTTTTTTCTTCTTTTTATCTGCATTTACTGTATTTGTATTTCTTCCTACTTTATTTTGCTTTTGCGTCATCTTAAAAGTACTCAATTGTATTTATTACTGCTTGGTGTAACTCATTCTAAGCCTTTTAGTTTAAGCACTTGGGCTTCAGACCAGTTGTTTTACATTAAGAAGGTTTGTGGTCTGCATTGTAGTGGCAGAACAGATAGCTTGCATCCTTCTAAGTTGGGAACTGTTGATTGAGGGCTCAGTGTCTGTTATTCTAAAAGTGTATTAGTTCTGGTTTAAGCACTTGGGCTTCAGGTCAATTATTTTACATTAAGAGGGTTTGTGGTCTGCACTCTTGTGGGAGGAGAGGCTGGACTCTGCCCTTCTGAACTGGGAATTTCTGGTTAAAGGCTTATAGTGCCTGCATATTTGAACTGCTTCTTACTGAAATTGGTACACCTTGTTTGCTGTAGCATAGACTAGATCCAGGCCTGCTGAATCCTAGCTTTGTTTGTATAACTTGAGCACTAATCCAGGCATTCTTTAAAGTATTCAATTGTATTTATTACTGCTTGGTAGTAACTTGATTAAAGTGTAGCTATCATTCTAAGTCTTTTGGATTAAGCACTTGTGCTTCAGACCAGTTGTTTTACATTAGGAAGGTTTGTGACCTGCACTGTGGTGGCAGGGCAGGTAGCTTACATCCTTCTAAGTTGGGAACTGCTGATTGAAGGCTCAGTGTCTGTTATTCTAAAAGTGTATTAGTTCTGGTTTAAGCACTTGGGCTTCAGGCCAGTTATTTTACATTAAGAAGGTTTGTGGTCTGCACTCTTGTCGGAGGAGAGGCTGGACTCTGCCCTTCTGAGCTGGGAATTTCTGGTTAAAGGCTTATGTGCCTGCATATTTGAACTGTTTCTTACTGAAATTGATACACCTTGTTTGCTCTAGCATAGACTAGATCCAGGCCTGCTGAATCTAGCTTTGTTTGTATGATTGTTGTTTGTTTGCTTGTTATTTCCCTGAAACGCTAATTTCACCTAAAACACGGCTTTTTAGTGCTTCTGTGGATCCCTAGTGATATCTGCATTGCTTACTGTAGTTAGTTCCTTGTTTCACTTGAAAAAAAGTTACTGTTTGTCATTTTTGCATTTAAGTTACCTGTAACACAGTCACAGACTACACACTCAAGTGCACTAGCCTCCTCTGTGTGTTTAAAGTAATTTAAGCTTTGCATTTCTGTTGTTTCTGAAAAAAAAAAAAATCCTTGTTTTCCCGCCTTTCTGAACTAGTCTAGTCCATTTTTCAGGCTTTGCTGAATCCAGGACTGTGGTAAAGGTTCCTGTGTTGCCCATATCATACTTGGATAGTTAGGTGGCCTCCTTGTTCACTGTGAGAGAGGGAACTCTGTCTCTATAGGAGTGGTCCCAGCCTAGCAACTTGTAGCTCATTGGCCATTTTGGGCTCATTTCTATCCTTTTTGATCTCCCTGGTATAAAAACCGCTTAGCGCGGTTTTGCGCACCGTGCAGCGCTGTTTAGCTGCAGTTAAACTATTCCAGGCTCCACGAAGTCTGCACTTCAGTTTTTCCCTTGAAACTTGAAACACTTCAACCCAACACTAGAAATAAGGCAATTTAAGACTGGCACTTACTAAAACTCACTAAAACTAGCACTAGCTTACAATTTGCACTTCAGCCCTATACTCAGGAAGTATAAGGCTCTTTACTCATCCAATCAGCAATACAGTCCCAACCATCTATTCAGGCATGTTCAAGGGACAGCTTCAGGTGTGCTCTCCGGTCCAGCTAGTGAATCTGGGCATCCTGAGGCAATGTACACAGACAACCCCCTCTTCCTCCCAACCAACACAAACATATGTGAGAGATGCAGTTACACAGCCAAACTGGAGGCTAAGCTCTCTCAACCCACGACTGGATCAACCAGTCACAAATAGAAGAGCAACACTAGCACCACATTACCAGACTCACATAGACCAGCCATAGCTGCACCAGAAAACAACTTTCAGAAACACACAAAAAATACTCGGAGGCTCTAAATAAGAACCTGCCTAAACAACAGAGACCTTCTAAGCATACACCCAAGCAACCCCCACCCCACAACAGAAACCAGGTAACACATACGTCACAACATCATTCTGCCAAGCAAAAACAGCCCCTAAGGCTAAATAACACACTAGTAATCGGTGATTCTATCATCAGGCACACAGACGTCCCACTCACTAGACTGAACAAGGAGAAGGTTACCGAAAGCTGCCTGTCGGGTGCCAGAATCTGCCACATAACACATGCACTCGGGTCACTCAACAACAAGTACAAATATGACTTTGTCATTGTACATGCTGGCGTAAATTACCTGAGACGTACCTCCCTGGACTACATGAAAAGAGACATGGAGGAGCTCTCTGACCATGTAGCCCAGGCTGGTATGACTCTGACCCTGAGTAGAATCCTGCCCTCACCCAAAATGATGCCAGCATACGAAGAAAAAATTATCAGTTTCAACAATTGGTTAGACTACTGGTGTCATTCAAAGGGGATCCACTACTTGTCAGCCTGGGACAACATGCTTCACAAGCCACGTTGCTTCGCCAGAGATGGCTTGCACCTGTCGCCCCTGGGCTTTTGAATACTGGCCAAGACTCTTGCCACCCCAATACTGCCTTTTTTAGGCAATGCTCAAAAGACAAACCCGCCTCCATAAACAACAATAATAAACAAAAACTGAGGGTAATGCTGCTCTACGCCAGAAGTCTAAACCTCAAAATGCACGCACTCAAGGCTCTCCTTAGTATGGAAGAAATCGACGTATGTGCAGTGACAGAAACCTGGTTGAAGGCTCCAGAGAGCACCCCAACACTACCAGGGTATAACTCCTACCATACCTTTAGGTCCCAAAACCAGGACCAGAACACAAAAGGAGGGGGTGTGTCCATATTCATCAAGAACACCCACACCTCCAGGTTAGTAGCACAGCACGCGGAATCTGAGACCATCCAAGTGCAATTGACAGTGGGTAAATTGACTGTTCAATTTATAGCTTGCTACAGATCTCCCACCTTGTCTCAGGACCCTCACGCAGCATTCCTGAGAACATTAGAAAGTATGAAGATTCTACCCAATACCATGCTACTGGGTGACTTCAACTATCCAAACATTGACTGGGAAAACTACTCAAGCTCAAACGCCCTAGCCCAATGCTTCCTTGAGTTTATAAACTCAAACACCCTTGAACAGCTAGTCACCACTCCCACAAGAGGTGACAACATACTGGACCTGATCATCACCAACATGAGGAATCTATGTTCCACACCTGAGGTAAACTTGTCATTGGTAAGATCAGATCACAAACTAATCACACTGGACATCCACATCCCGACCCCCCCACCCAGTCAAGGAAATCAAGGTAAAAAACTTCTCTAAAGCCAACTTCACACTCCTCAAGACCGAGGTGGGAAGTTTCAAAGCTCCCAATCAAATGGAAAATGATGATCCATTGGCAGAATCCTTTACAAGTGCATTCTATGAACACCTTCAAGAATGCATGGACCGAGCCATCCCAAGTAAAACCAAGGCCAACTCCTCAAAAAAGAGGAAGCCAGTCTGGTGGACCCTGGCCATAAATAAACTTTACAACAGAAGGAGGAAACTCCTGCAAGATAGAACAAAATCCAAAAATAAGAAGGCATCTCTGATTAACATCAGTAAAAAACTGCGCTCCCTCATTAAATCATCCAAGGCCAACTTCGAAAGAAAAATAGCCAATGACTCTAAGGATAACCACAATGCCTTCTTTAACAATGTCAAGAGTCTAGGGGCAAACTCTCAGATATGTTCCGCGCTAGTGCATAATGGCCATAAATACACTGAAGCAACTGACATTGCCAACATCCTGGCTGACAAGATCAGTGCAAACTTCACCCTCCCCTCCACCAAAGGGGCTAGCACCCATCCCAGAAGAATGTGGCGCTCCAGATATCTCAGATACACAAGTAAAGACAGCAAAAGCCAAAAACACAGCATCAATGGGACCAGATGCTATCCCAGGTTGTGTCTTACACGAGCTTCAAAATGAACTAACCCCCCATCTCAAATCACTATTCAAACTCAGCCTCTCAACAGGCTATGCACCCAAAGAATGGCGTACAGCAACAGTCGTACCACTCCACAAAGGTGGTGCCACAACTGACCCTGGGAACTATCTCCCTATAAGCTTGACTAGCTTGGTCTGCAAAGTCATGGAATGCATTATCATGGAGCTCATTAACAGGGACATTGGGAACCTCCAGACTCTGGAACCCACCCAGTTCGGCTTTGTTAAAGGCAGATCTTGCCTCCTGAACTTGGTCAACTTCTTCGAAACAGTCACCAAGGCCATAGATGAAGGGAAGGTGGTCCACACAGCATATCTGGACCTCGCTAAGGCATTCAACACCATCCCACACTCAGGAATCATAGACAAACTCACCAGCCTAAATTTTAACCCCTATGTCACGAGATGGTTTACCAATTGGCTCTCAGAAAGAACCCACACAGTAAGAGTGGCAGGCACCATGTCTGACTCTAAACCAGTCACAAGTGGAGTCCCACAGGTCTCAGTCCTAGGACCTCTCCTGTTCGGTATATATTTTTCCGAAGTACAGGCAAAGGCAGAGGGACTGTGGCTAACCAAGTTCGCAGATGACTGTAAATTGGGTGCAATAATTGACTCTCCAGCTGACACAGGCATCCTGCAAAAGGGTCTCACAGAGACAAACACCTGGTGTCAAAGTCACGGCCTCAAGCTAAATGCCAAAAAATGCATAGTAATCCCATTTTGGAAAATCAAAGTACCTACAAACTACCATATAGATGGGAATCCACTAAGTACAGAAGAAGTAATTGGGGACCTGGGTACCCAAGTAGATAGCATGCTCTCCTTTGATAACCACATAGCCAAAACTGTCAGGAAATCCTTCTATGTGGCACACCTGATCACAAAGGGTTTCTCATCCAGATCCAAGGATGTGATTGTGCCCCTTTACTCCTCACTCATTAGGCCCATAATAGAGTACAATGCCCCATTTGGGATGTACCTCACTAGACACCTGCAACAACTAGAAAGACCACAGAAGCACCTCACTAAGAGGATTAAGGCCTTAAACAATTACCCTATGAAGCACGATTAAAAAAGCTCCATCTCTTCTCAGTCACTTACCGTCTGCTCAGAGGTGACCTATGCATGACCTATAGGGCCATGTCAAACCCTGAACTAGTGGACATGCTTCACCTCAAAAAAACGAGATCCCTCAGAATCACTTGTTCTAGCGACTTGAACCTATGTACAACAATAAACAGGACATGCTGTAGGGATAAATTCCTGTCCCAGCGACTCCCCTCACTCTGGAATAGAATCCCAATACATATTCGACAGAGCTCCTCTCTGACCCTCTTCAAGAGAAATCTTGATGAGTGGATGGGTAATCGTAGGTTCTACCCTGGGATCACTTCAGGAGCCCTATTGACAGAGGCCCAGGTTACTAATCTAATAGGGAGGCAAAAGCCATCACTCTGTGGCTAGGCTTATAAATGCCCATGGGCAGATAGCCTAGTACTTACCTATGAACCTATGAACCTATTTACCTACCTGTAAACACAGTAAAACTGTGTTACGCAGGGGGGGCAAGCCCCCCTGCACACACCAAACCCCCTGCTACCTAAATATTCTCAATCTGAGATTACACAACAGTTAAGGAAAGGGGGATCTCCCTGGCCCACACTGTAGCTGGATCTCCACTATCATTTGTCGGCCTTTCAAACATTCGCTCATATGATGTCGGCCATATGAGTTTCGAACATTTGAAAGTTCAAACAAATGAATATATATACATACATACATACACACACACACACACACACACACACACACACACACACACATATATATATATATATATATATATATATATATATATATATATATATATATATATGTATATAACTTAGCAAAAGTATATACCACTCTACCCTATATTTGAAGTCTGATTTCTACACTATCAGTGTCCTGTAAAATATAAGCATTTGTTCAGAGTATATTCTCCTATTTCCTACAATTAAAATCCTCTTTCTTTATTTGCCTGGTCTATTCCTCACTGAGGACTGTCATGTTCCTTTCTTATAAAGTTGGAAATGATGATTCATGTTCTCTTAAACCTTCACTGCTCCTCATAGAAAGTCCAGCATGGGAATAGGTCAGTAAGAGACAGTAAGACACACACACACACACACACACACACACACACACACACACACACACACACACACACACACACACACACACACATGCACACACCTCCCCACTTAGGGGACATAATGTCACATGCCCATTTTATTAAACACACTTCATAAGTACTGCTTTTCAAAATATATTTATGTGTGTGTGTATGCACATGTGACTGTATGGATATTTTAATACTCACTACATTACTTCTACAAAATGTGCAAAGCTTTGTAAAGCTCAAGCTATAAAACTGGTTATCTGCAGATTTTTTTTTGCCTTTCCAGTAATCTGCATTTTTCCGTGACTGAGTAAGTTTCTGCTTGATGACATATATTTATTTTTTTGTGAAAGAAAAGAAAACTTACTTTGATTTGAATTCTTCCCAGGGCTTATTTTCCCCAATGAATTGAGTTTGTGAATCATAAAAGTTTCACAATTCTTTGCACGCTAAATGTGAAGCTTTAATAAACTTCCAGCATTCTTCTGTGGGCAATTAGACTGAACATTAAAACATACAGACTAGTATAAGAAAAGAACATTGACTATAATTTGTAAAAGGGAATACATTTATATCTCATATACTGGCATTAATAAAAGCAGTTTTACTCAATGCTGCATTAAATGCCTTGATAGAACAAATTATAATTACCAAGGATTCCAGACAACCAGTTAATGAGTTATGCCTAAATCACTCTTTTCAGTGTTCTATTTAAAGTTACTGAGGATAACTCTGCTCAACTTTGGGAATACTTCAAGAAAATCCAATTAAAATCTGTGACAGTCTCTGGGCATTTTCTTCATGATAAGGGAAACATGTGTATTTACATAAAAAAACAAATATATGAGCACAGGTGTAAAGTCTTTTTTTATTAGCACTTTTTGCACCCTTGCATCATCCTGCAGCCTTTCAACCAAGTGTCCTATGTTACAGCTAGGTCTGCCAACTTCTTCTTCCCTCTAGACGTACTCTGATTTAGTGAGGGCCAGTCATGGAGCCTAAAAGCATACTGGGGATCCTGGCCATCACCATCAGCTGGTGTACTTTTTTCCTGCTTAGGCCTACCTCATTACTTGCCCCTCTCATTGCAGTCTTCATGGTTACATTGGAGGAGTGGGCATGCAATGTGGGCATAAAGCATGCCACTCCATCTCAGTGCAGCTCAACCGTGCCTACCACCTTCTCATCCTTGGACAATGCTCCTCCCAGTGTGATATCTCCAATTTCCACCAGAGACCATTGTGAGGAACACCCATGTAATCAGTAACTCCTCTGAGATGGACTTGCCCATCCATCTGCTGCCATTCCATCGGTCCCCTGAGGCACTAATTGGATGCAGATTGGCTGGGCTGTAGTCAAGGCTTTATCCCTTTGTGCCACCAGAATCTCTGAGGTGTAGAGTCTTGCCAGCACATAAGAATAACCACAGAATGCACTTCTGATAGCAACTGACAAAGTCATTAAGCTTCATCTCAAATGGATTGTGGCAGCAAAAGTCACAATACCCAATAATGTTTTCATTATACCTCATTAACTATCCTTTCTTTTCACCATAAATGGACCACTGTCTGTTGAACTAAGTGTTACCTTACAAGAGTGTTTAGAAAACTTAATTAACTCATGGCTATGTTCATGCACCTCTCCTCTATTTTATACCTCAAGAAATACTTTACATTTATACTAACCTTTCATCATACTATCTACCTACCCTTTCAATATTTGCCTTCTTCCCATTCTTAGGATGGACTTGTATCATCTTTTTTGATTATTTCTTAGCATTGTAGACTATGCTCTAATATAGCAATAACCCATGCCTGGGTGTGGGTAATGTGGGATTTACCCACGGTTGGCGTGGTTTGGTCCCGAGGGCTTCGCCCTCTGGACCAAACAAAGACAACCATGGGTAAATCCCACATTACCCGCACCCAGAAGTGGGTTATTGCTATTATACTATGACATTATTTAAGAAAATAAATAATTACTTTTCTTAAATAATGGCATTGTATAATGCCTCTTTGCTGCCCTTCCGCAGCTGTCTGGTATCCGCAGCAGTTCTGATGTACTGCGCATGCCTACGCAGTACATCAAAGCTGTGGCCAAAAGCAATGGAGAAAGCAAGATCTCCATTGCTTTTTACTGTTTTGCTGTGTTAAATGGGTTTAACATAGAGAGACAGCTTTAAAATAAGCAACGGAGATGTCCGTTGCTTATTTTAAAGCTGTCTCGCTATGTTAAACCCATTTAACACAGCGAAACAGTAAAAAGCAACGGAGATCTTGCTTTCTCCGTTGCTTTTTTTTTTAAACCTGTCTTGCTATGTTAAATGGGTTTAACATAGCGAGACAGCTTTAAAGAGACAGCTTTAAAATAAGCAACGGAGATCTCCGTTGCTTATTTTAAAGCTGTCTCGCTATGTTAAACCCATTTAACATAGTGAGACAGGTTTAAAAAGCAACGGAGAAAGCAAGATCTCCGTTGCTTTTTACATTGTGACGCTATGTTAAAGGAGTTTAACATAGCGAGACAGCTTTAAAAAAAGCAACAGAGATCTCCGTTGCTTTTTTTAAACCTGTGTCGCTATGTTAAACTCTTTTAACATAGCTTGACAGTGTTTTAAAAGAGACTTATACTAATGGAAAAAGTCCGGGCGACCGGACCTTTTTCCATTAGTATAAGTCGATTTACAACGTGCATGCTGGCCAATCAGCGTGCACGTTTTGGAATATTAATGGGGGGGTCATGGTATAATACTTTTTCATATACTGATTGTAATATTTAATTGTAATTCTTTTTTCCCCATTATTATTACATCATTGGTGCCCCCTCATGCTTTATTATTTCCTGTGTATTCCACTGTCCAATAGCATGTATATACATTTTTAATTACATCTATTCTATTCTGTTTTATTTGATGTTATTTAACTCTCTGGAGCTTTTCTCCATGGCCCTCTGCTGAAAATGGGTATTTATTTCCTAGTCAGACCCCTTCCTCTTAAACAAATGTCAATACATAAATAAATAAACTGCAGAAATCGGACATTGTGATTTCTTGACATAGAACATCTATGACAGACATCAGGCATAGTTCTTCCTTATTAACAATCTGAATGAATAATTATTAAAGGAATAGTTCCCATGCATTAGAAAAGTATGCCTTTAAACTCTAAACATAAAACATGGTAAAATTTGACATCACTCACATCGAGGTAGCTACAAGAAGAACTTTGGTTATGTCAGCAGTTCCTATTCATTATAGCTATTCTAGGACATGTCATTGGCTGTTATTGAGATGCTGTTTTTCCTCTTCCATCACTCCTAATACATCACAAAAACAAGCATATACAGTTTTCTTGAAGGATCTATTCATCCATTAAGGAGTCAGCCAAGGGACAGTTGTTAAATGTGTATTAGTCTTTTTCTGAAGACTCGTTTCAATTGCATATTGGTACAGTCTACAATGATACTACTGTAATGTACAAGCCTAGCTACTCATCCCACATTCAAAATAGATATGAGTCACTTACATCATGGTAAATATGAGAAGCTAAGCCATTTTCTAATAGTTGCATGAAGCAGTTTAGAAAATGTCAGTATATCTCAACTGCAGGAAGATAATTTAAAGTATCTATGAAAAAGACTGGAAAAATGAAGGTTATCACATGACCAGTGCCAAGTCAGAAAAAAAATCAGTCAGCAAAGAATGAGCAGTACAGAAAAATATGGCTTTCTAGTAACAAAGTAAATGTAAGCATCATTTACAAACTTCTTTACTTTTACTGATCTAGTTGCCATGTTTTGTGTCTCTATAATTTAGCAGAAAACAAGATTCATTGGTGAGCTGACACACCCAGCTAAGAAATCGCACCCAGTGAGACTTTATTTCCTGTTAGTCATATTCTGAGACATATTAGTCTAGAAGAGACTGAGAAGACTGGGTGCTTTCACACTGATAGGTTCATAGGTGTGTACTAGACTAATGGCCCTGGAGCTTTTACAAGCCTAGCCCATAGGATTATACTGGCATCGTGCCACATGATCTTAGTTCCCAGTGCCTCTGTCGAGTAGAGCCACTGGAGTGATCCCCAGGGTGAATTTTCTATTTCCCATCCACTCATCAAGATTTCTTTTAAAGAGGGCCAATGAGGTGCTCTGTTTGACATGTATGAGAAGTCTGTTCCATAGAATGGGCAGTCTCTGGGTTATGAACCTGTCCCCCCAGCACGTTCTGTTGATTGTGGTAATGAGGTTGAGGTCTCTGGAGCATGTGTTGTGGAGGAATTGGGATTTCTTTAGATGTAGCATTTCTAACAGAGCTGGGTCAGACATGGCTTTGTAAGTCAAGCAGAGATCGCCACGAAGTAGAAGATATGAGACAGAGAATAGTTCGAGTCTTTTGAGTCTGTCCATATAGGACAAGTGTTTAAGGCCCAGGATCCTCTTTGTGAGGTACTTTTGTGGGCTCTCCAGTTGTTGCAGGTGTCTAGTGAGTTATATGCCAAATGGGGCATTGAACTTGATGATCGGCCTAATGAGGGAAGAGTAGAGGGAGACAATGACCTCTTTCTTCTTGGATGCAAAACCCTTAGTAATGAGATGTGCCACATAGAAGAACTTTTTGACCACAGTGGCAATGTGGTGGTCAAAAGAGAGGTTGCTGTCAACCTGTGTTCCCAGATCTCTTATAACGCTTTCTGTGGTCAGTGGACTACCATCAATGTGGTAATTCATGGGAACTGGGTTTTTCCCAATGGGGATGATGACACATTTTTTAGCATTGAGCTTAAGGCCATGGTTCTGACACCAGTTGTTGGTCTCAGTGAGGCCTTTCTATAAAATGTCAACATCACGTAGGGAGTTAATAATAGCTCCCAACTTGCAATTGTCTGCGAACTTTGTCAGTCAGATTCACTTTGTGTTGGCCTGGACTTCACAGAAGTCAATACCAAACAGGAGAGGACCCAGGACCAAACTCTGTGGGACTCCACTCGTGACTGGACGGCAGTCTGACTTGGAGTCAGCTACTTTCACACTGTGGGTTCTATCTGTGAGTCATTTTGCAGCCCAGCTAGTGATATAGGGGTTGATGCCTAGCTTAGTGAGTTTTTCTAGGATTCCTGAGTAGGGAATGGTATCAAAGGCCTTGGCCAGATCAAGATAGACTGTATGAACCACCTTGCCTTCATCCACAGCTCTGGTGACTGACTGAAAGAAATCGACCAAGTTGAGCAGGCATGATCTACCCTTCACAAAATCAAAGGGATCCAGAGAATGGAGATTCCCTATATCCTTGTTTATTAGGTCCTGCATATCAGACTCATCAGGCTAATGGGGCAATAGTTCCCAGGGTCTGTAGTCCCTCCTCCTTTGTGGAGAGGGATGACTGTAGCAGTGTGCCATTTGGTAGGGACAAAGTCTGAGGTGAGGCTGTGATTAAACAGTGCACACAGGTGAGGTGTCAGTTCACTCTGTAGTTCATGTAGAACACAGACATGGATATTGTCAGGTCCCATAGAAGCTGTATTCTTGGCCTTGAAGAGTGCTATTTTAACCTGTGCAGCAGTAATACTGGGTGCTTGGCAATCTACTCATATTGTGATTGTTCCTTTGGGGGGTGGGGTGTAAAGTTGGCATTGAATCTGTCAGCCAATATATTGGCAATATGTGTTGGCTCTGTATAGTAGGTACAATTATGCAGTAACTCAGAGCAAATCTGGATATTGCCATGGAGATTCTTTACATAACTACAGAAGGCCTTGTGGTTGTCTTTACTATCTGCTGCAATTCTGTTTTCATAACTAGCTTTAGAGGATTTGATGAGGGATCTCAACTTTTTGTTGAGGCTGATAAGGGAGTATTTCCAGTCTTGGGACTTCACCTTATTCCGCATCAGTTTCCTCCTTCTGTTCTAGAGTTTTTTTTGGCAGGGGGCCACCAGATTGGCTTCCTTTTTTTGGAGGAGAGCATCTTGCTTCCATTGAGTA
This sequence comes from Protopterus annectens, assembly GCF_019279795.1. Classification (NCBI taxonomy): domain Eukaryota; kingdom Metazoa; phylum Chordata; order Ceratodontiformes; family Protopteridae; genus Protopterus; species Protopterus annectens. Next base: position 209,475,833 of record NC_056732.1, on the reverse strand, counting down.
TGGAGATCCATGCATTTGTGTAAGTGTTCATACAGTGCATTGGTGTATGATTCGGTGGTCATGCAACTATTTTCCATTTTGCCTGGGTGCTGTGAAGTTAGCCGCCTCTGTTTTTAGGGGTCCAAAGTTAACTTTGGAGAAGTTTTTCATGGTGGTTACCTTTGGGGGGTGGGATGGATGTGGATTTCCAAGGGTTTTAGTTTGTGGTTGGATCTAACCAGGGAGGAGTTGACTACTTGTGTAGATCAATGGTCGCCCATGTTAGTAATGACCAGGTCAGGAATGTTGCTACCTCTAGTGGTGGTAGGAATGAGCTGGCCAAGGGCATTGGAATCAATGAATTCCAGGAAACCTTGGGCAAGTGTATTGGTACATGACTAGTTTTCCCAGTTTATGGAGGGGTAGTTGAAGTTGCCCAATATGAGAGTGTTAGGTTGGACCCTAATATTCTCCAGGGTTCTTAGGAACATGGAGTGTGAGTCTTGGGACATAGTTGGGGACCTATAGCAGGCTACAACCTGAATCGCTGTCGTACTCCATGTTAGCTATATTGCATCACTGCATCTGCATGTAAGAACATTTTGCTCCAGTGGCAAGAAGAGTCTACATGACCATAAAAATCCATTCTGCTGAAACAAGTCATCCAAAATGAGACTTCTCTTACAGTTATGAGAAATGTTGTAGCCTAATGCTTGCATGTACTGTAGATTTGTTTTATCCCATTATTGAGTCTGCTTTGTCTGCAGGCATGGAGATTGTGAAATGAAGCTGTTAATACCATTCCTGCTGTGTTGCCATGTTGCGTGCCACTAAAGTTTCTGTTTCACTTCATGTTTGTGATTCCTGACATTGTTTATGCTGCCTGTGAAGATGACAGGGTAATCAAAAGTGTGCTTCTTGGCAGGGTGTCAGAACTGAGGCCTTTTATCAGAATTCAATGCCAGAATTGACACTTCTGATCAGAAAACTTCACCAATAAGTCACATGAAAGTCACCAGTCTCACATACCAAAAACCAGCTGAGTTTGTGATCCATTTGCCTTGGCATCATGGAGACAGAGATTCTCACATTTTCGAATTATTACAAAACAAGATAAAAAAGATTAATACAATCCAAGTAAATGATTTGTTATATACTGTGGACAAAGAAATATAAGCAGTATATATTTCATTTCCAAGAGTTCCAAAATGTACTTGACACACCATGGTTGAATTAATAAAATAACAACTTTAATAAAAATAATAAAATGTATAGGGTGAGCACTTTCATGGCAAAAGACACCACTTCTTCATACCAGTAAAAATACAAAAATGTAACACATACTTTTATAATGGGAAAAAAAAACCACAATCAGCTACAAATAATCAGTCGAGGAAAATCGTTCTCATCCAATTAAAACACTCAAAAAGTGCACAAATCAAACTACATATCCATGCCGGGTTCAGGCACCTAGCCAGCGTGACATTTCCTTGTGGTACATTTGGTTGGGGACACATAGCTGAAATGACATTCAGCTGCAGAGAAATATAGCTGTTGTGAATTTCCTGTGGGCAAAGAGAAGAATGTGGTGCCATACTCACAACTTCAATAACCAAATGCACAGGGGGAAAAACATGTCCATGGCCCCCAAGGTCACATGAGACAGCAGGCAGTATGGCAGGCAACAGCAGCAGGCTGGTCAATGGGCAGGTCAATGTCAGTAAAAATGCAGTGCACAATGGGCAGTGCCTTTCTAAGTGGTGTGTGTGAACAGCTACCTTTCACAGTATCTAGAGAACATTACCTGAAATGCATACTGGACCCTAAATGTGACTACAGGGGAATGCAAGATTTCCTCCATGCTGTAGCACACTTCTACATGCTGTAGTTACATAACCATGTACTGTACACTGGACCCAACACTCATTAGTTCTTCTGCCCCCATGCACTTGGTTATTAAAGCTGTGGCCAAGGCAGTGTGTACTTCTCTTTACCCACAGGGAATTCAGACAAAACCATATTTCTCTGCAGCTAAATGTCACTTTATCCATGTGTCCCAAACTAAATGTACCACAGGGAATTGTCTCACTGCATAGGTGCTTGAACCCATCCGTGCCACATAGCCAATCAAATCTTTAGTTATGTGCACAAATCACAGTTCAAACTGAGCCATATTAGCCAATCGACCTAAAGAAGGAAGTATTGCTTTGATTCATAGTAAGCTAACCAATCAAGATACAGATCTAAACTCTAGTAGCCAATCAAATATGACAAGAAGAAATGCTTTCATACATAGCAAACTATAATCATGAAGCTAGACAAATAGTAAACTTAGTATCTCAAACCATAATTCTTTAGTACAGGCTTTTTCAGAGCTTCATTTAAACCAGGAAAGCTGTCAGCTTTTAGACAAATGATCCATTTAAGTTCAGCACACTCAGTCCTATTCCTTATTTACCCTCAAGTTTAAGTGAACAACCTCTAGAACTAAAAATCTAAAAATATGATCAACCCCATGGTTGTTCACATGTTTCATCAACTTTTACATTTGTCTTTAATGTGTTCTAAAATCCTGGGTGGAATTCAATAAAGCCTACATAGAGTGACTTACCATGTAGGCATAGTGGCATGGCCCACACAAGGAACATGGCTGCCGAGCAATCCAATAAACAGGGTGGTGGGCCATGCATGAGCATGCAGATACAGAAGTGTCCATGGAATGCAAATCACTTCATAAGCTGGTGAAATCCAAGCAAATCAGGTTGATTTGTGATCCAATAAGCAGAAAGGCACCCGTGTAGGTGTTGTGTTGGTGTAAGAAATGTATACAGATAGAATCCATGGAACAGACTATAAAATTTAAACAGGGACTGTAAAAGGCCAAAAAAGGGAGGATATGGCACTGTAGGCATGCAAATGGCCAAAACTATGGCCAGTGAGTCCAAAAATCAATGAAAATCCTTAAAAAATATTTTTGATATATATATATATATATATATATATATATATATATATATATATATATATATATATATATCATGTTTGCATGGCACACAGCATTGTGCAAACATGCCTTTATGCACAAAATAAATAAATAAATACATTGCAAAAAAATAAAAATTAGACATTTGCAAAAATATCGCATTATAATGTCCAGCATGCAGAGTCTTACAATGGCAGGTGTAAGTGGTTGCTCTGGAGGCAGGCCCTGGAGTAGTGAGGTATTCAGGGTATTCACGATTAGCTGTATGTAAATGAGCTGGGGTTAATGAATAGCAAAAAGGGCTTCAATGTCCACAGAACAACCTGTGGTAGGGCTAGAACTGTGTAGGTAGTACTAGAACAGATAGCTGACATCAAAAGGGGGTGTGTTATGCTATATTTAAGCAGATCGGAGCTCAACGGCACCTGTTTGCACTCAGCTAAGCACAGCTAAGCAGGGGGTGTGTCTGATGCTGCTGAGCTGTGTATGGCCCCACAGCGCATGTTTTAGCTAGATTAAGAAAAGCTGAGTGTGCCCATGTTTTGGGGAGTGTCAAATCTGCCTAGCATTGTTTACACTAGTACAGTGGGTTTGCATGGTGCGTTACAGGGCTTAGCAGTGAAAAAATTTGAAAAAAAAAAAGAAAAAATAATTGCCTGGGAAAGACAATCAGGTAGAAATGACTGATAAGCCCTCTTCAACAGACACTGCCCTATTCAAACTTCCAATGATATACCTGTCAGGTGGAATGCAGCATAATGAGCCAATCACGCAGGCTGCATCTGCAGCACACCACTATAAAGTATGCATACACCCTACAATCTGATTTTGCCCACATAATCTGCACCATTGGAGCACACACTTAAGAATTTTAACTGACAAAATGCTAGGGGTTGCTGCTCTGTTACATATGTATGCACTTGAGGTTGAGGTCAGTGATGATGCTGATGCTGACAATAGGCCCAGACTGAGAAGGAGAAGAGTGTTCAGGTGCAGGGTAACCTTTCGGGGCTACATGAGCTGGAGATTGTAGAGTACTATAGAGTAGACAGGAACATACTACAAGAACTCACTGAGCTCTGCCGACCTCAACTCAGACCCAGAGCCAACAGAGGGGAACCCATCCCAGTGGAAACAAAGGCATATGTATCCCTTAGAATATTAGCTAAAGGTACTTTTCAAAGACCAAATGGGGACATAATGGGGGTCTCACAGGCATCTGCATACAGGGTACTCCACCAGTTTCTGGATGCCATGCAAGCACATGCCAGTGAACACATATATTTACCCTGCACCCCTGAGGAGAGGGTCAGCAATATGCTTCTCTTCCACCATGTAGCTCACTACCATGAGGTACTGGGTGCCATAGACTGCACTCATGTGCATATCAAAGTACCACCTAGTGAAGAGGGTAGGGTCTACATCAACCGCAGGGGGTATCACTCCTTCAACTGCCAGATCTTATGCAATACCCAGGAAATCATCATGAATTTGTATGCCGGCAGCCCTGGCTGCTATCACGACTCCTGCATCTGGCATGCCCCACAGCTGCACCAGATGTTTGCCAGGGGGGACGTCCCATACAGCCATCTACTGGGGGATGCTGGCTATGCACTGGAACCATGGATGATGATACCCATCAGAAATGCACACCCACCTACTGACAAATGCCATAATTAGGCACATGAACAAACTAGGAACATCATAGAGCATGTGTTTGGGCTGCTCAAGTCATGGTTCTGCTGCCTCAATATATCTGGTGGAGCCCTGCAGTACTCTCCAGCTACATGTGCACACATGTTTACAGTATGTGTCATGCTACACAATATGATCCTGTGGAAACAGCTGTGGCAGGAACATCACAGGGAAGGGATACACAGCCCCCTCAGCAGTGCCAAGGTCCAAAAGCCAAAGGGGGCCTCGGAGGAGGAACCGACTGAACCTGTCCCTGTAGGCAGATGTAGGTGTGCCCAGTATGCTCTGGCCTTGGCAAAGAGGCAACGCATAGCACATTCACTAACAACCTAGGGTCCTAGGGACTGACACCTCACTCTGACTCACATACATAGTAAAAAGGATGCCAGCCACACCATACAACCTGTAACTTATCAGGTACTGGCTGTGTACTGCATGCATCAGGCAAAGACAGCCCTGAAGCACTGCCACCTCAACTGCTGCAGTTACAAGGTAAGTCACTCTTCTTTACAACAAATGTATGGGGTAGTAGACTATGGTAGCATATATATGGACTTGCCACATGTATGCAAGGGAATAGACTGGGCTACTGGGCTACTTGCATAGAACTAACAGCTATGTGGGACAACAGGAACTCTATGCCCAATACTGTCTGCCCCATGATATGCAGTAGGCCCCAAGCCAGCTAACCCACTGCACTATTTGAGGGAATTGCAAAGAGAAGGCAAAGGTCAGATGCTTGACTGTCAATGCCACAGTCTCCTACCCCCAACACACCTGTGTTTCCATACAACTGCAGTAAAATAATTGTTTGCAAGGTAATAGCAGCAGACCACATAATCCCAAGACTGTCCCAATCAACCTGGTGACATATTCCAGTTCCACAATATGCAGGAGATTGATGCGCTATGTATGTCTGTTGGTGATAGTTTCAGGAATGAAAATCCACTGTCTGGTGGCTATCGTGGCTTAGTGGGCTAAGTACATTACCATGGTTGATGGTGGTCATGGTTCAATCCTGGCTACACCTACTATTCTGCATGTGAGCTACACCTATGGTAGAAATTCTACAGACTGTCCATATGTCACTATTTGTTACTGCAAGAAGGCTGGACAAAGCCAGAGACAATAGAGGAACATGGGGCCACAGATATGGACAGTTCACAAATCTGAGTAACCTAGTTGATGGCTAGTAGAACAGCAGGTTGTAACAACATAGAGTAGCACCAGGATGTAAAAGCTGTAACATAACTATGTCAGTACTTACAACAAGTCAGTGAGTACCATCATACCTGTCAAATGTACAGAGTGTCACAGAATGTCCACATTCTTGCCTCATATTTATGGTCCATTTTACATAACATTGCATTATTCTGGCAAACTAGTGGCAAATCAAAAAAGGTTGATGTCAGAAAATAATGACAGACAGTTGAGATGCACACTTCATACCCATCACAACATTCACACTAATACAAAACCTGACTTCTGTCAACTGTATAACTTTCTAAGAGCAATATTCAAACCTTGTCTCTGTGTTTGTGCCTGTGTCTGTATCCCACTTATATATATGGCTTTGTCCAGATTCCTGGCTCCAAGAGGTTGAGAGATATGGGCACCATGTAGCCTTATATTAAAAGTACAACACTTTGAGGACCAGAGCAGACATACGGGGCACAAGGCTGGACATCATGTTAAACAGGTACACTCAGAGGTGTGAAGTCTGTAACCCTGTGTGTGGTGTTACATCACATACCCCAGTGACAGCATACCTATAGCAACATAGAGCAGCAACTGTGGAGAAAGCCAAGAACTGGAGCAGGGCAGAACAAAGGCCCACATAAGAAGAAGGAGGAGGAACTACTGGCCATACAAATGTAGAAAGTGCAGAATAGAACAGTTTGTGCAGTAGCATGGGCTCCTGCTGATGTATGGCTTCAGTAACCCAAATATCTGTCAGTGGATCCTTATATCAATCTATAATGATTTGCCCCTGATGTACTAGGAAATCACAGTGCTATGTAAAATGTACCAGACATATTATGCCAACACCTGTGCAGTCTAATACACTCTGTACACACCCTAGATAAGAATTAGATATTAAGGACAGCACACAGTCAGGAAATCCCTCAGGCATTATATCAGGGTAGTGCTGGACTGTTTAATCAGGGTCAGCAGACAATAGGCTGTAGCACAAAAAATCCTGGAATGGAGTATAGGTAGGTCTGGCCTGGAGTCCCATAAAAGTACTGAAGGTCACACTGGGCATGCTCCTACACTTAGCTAGTTTCAGCTCATGTCTGAACCCTCATCTGACTATAGAACTGAGATGTCCATATATGTCTGTGCATACAGACAGCTATGTATATCTAACTGTGTCCCCCTATCCCCATCAGACATTATTACCCTTATCTATCAGTATGTGGCACATATAAAATATATCTCTATCAGTACAGTTGTACATGCATACATATATATAGATAAGTTATATGTATCATATACAGAGAGGGGTCTATTTCATAACATTGAAATTTCATAATGTTGAGTTGCATAACATTGAGACAAAAACATTTATATCCCAAAAGACTGAAAATCAAAACACTGAAAACTCAGAAAATTGAAAGTGCGCATTGTAACATTGAAAATTACAATGCATATGTAAATAACATCCTTTCCACCTATGACAGCACCTAACTAACAAACACACTTTCTACTACATTTCTGCAGGGGGGCAAGCCACCCTGCACCCCCCACCCCCATAAATTAAATATACCAACTCCAACATTGCACTACAGTGGAAAAAGGTTAATTTCCTAACCTCAGCATATGTGAGGTTAGGAAATTATTTTTTTTCCACTGTAGT